>NW_025534724.1:0-157932 GCF_020615455.1 Coregonus clupeaformis
AGAGACAAGTCGACGGTGGTCTCACTTCGCCAGACATGCCATTTCACGGTGACGCACCTGACAAAGCTATTTCAAACAATGAAATTGATGGAGAACTGACATATGAATGGCTGCCAAACAAAGATCCATGGTGAAAATAGTAATTATCAAAATGGCTCCATCCACGGTCATATAAAACAGGGTCTCTTTATTTGAAGGGTCCCTACATAAACACATTCATAAATCCATACATAATGCATTCATGACAGTAGCCTACTTAAGCATTTCATAAGTACTCTCGTTCCAGGTGGCCAAATGAGGGTGGCTCATTTCATTAATGCTTATGTCAACAAATGCATAAAGATAATTGCAGTAGTAGTGACATAGATGTAACAAAATCATTTATTAGTTCCTCATATTAGGGGTTTGGAGAAAAACAGTGATTTGATAAAATCCCTTTACAACCGTCAGCCTTCTCCGATTGCATATAGTGCCAGGGACCATGGTTAAATGTAGGGCTGTGGCTGGCTCTCTGTAATTACAAACTGCAGTGGAGATTGAAGAAACCAGTCATTTTGGTGACCAGTAAAAAACATAAAAAAAAAAAAAATGTCTTCCCTTCTCTTTGTCAGAGCACAGTAATACTCCATTGGACACACTAGTGACACTCAGGCTTCTCGCAGGTTACTCTGCGGTAGATGTCCTACGCATGAACACCCGCGGAAATGCATGCACACAGACAGACACACACAGACACACACACACTCCCCAGGTACACCTCAGTGTGCCTTATCCCTGGCAGGTGTTTGCTGTGTGGGGACTCTGCATGCCGTTGGCACACACTCCCGTTCCCGCTGCACAACTCCCTCTCCTTCTGTCACTCTCTCCTTCCCATCCTTGTTCCACTCGTCTTCTGCAGGTCCCTCGACCCTTTCATCCTTCCAGTCCTAAAGGTTGTGCTTCATCAGTTGTGAATGTTAAAGAGACTCATTTAGCAGCCAAATGGGTCTTCTTGCAGCTGGGCCAATGAGATTAGGCTGTAGAGGCGGTCAATGTGTGTGTGTGTGTGTGTGTGTGTGTGTGTGTGGTGTGAGAGAGAGAGAAGAGAGAGGAGAGAGAGAGAGAGAGAGAGAGAGAGAGAGAGAGAGAGAGAGAGAGAGAGAGAGAGAGAGAGAGTGCATGCGAGCGTGTGTCTGTGTGCTAAAACTCATTTTCAATATTTTATCATAGTCTACCCTCGCCTCTGTCACATGCCAACACTAGGGGGCAGTGCCACCTCATAGATACTGTATGTGCTATCTGAGTTCCTTGGGATGTCCCTACCCTAAACCCTAACCTTAACCATAACCATAACCATGACCCGGCCTTACCTAACCCTCACCTTAACCCTTACCTTAACCATTTTAAATTTCAAGTCTCAAGGATCCAGAATTGCAGAGACCTAACCACTACCAGGCCAAGCCAAGTGAAATTGCTCATGCACAGTGCTTCGTGCTGCCAGCCTGCCACAGAGTGTGCCACTGAGATTTAGGAAGCATTCCAAAGTAAATCATACTGAAATGTATTTGGGCTGTGCATATCTGAATGTGTAATTCAGAGGAACATCATTATATTTCAAGGAAATCTAATATGGCTTGTGATTAGAGTGTTGTAGCGGGTGTAGAGGATGCAGGACGAGCCACCTGGAATTAAAGGAACTAGTTTAAAAAGCACACATGATTTTCATTTAGGTAATTTTTAATGGCATAGGTACAGGTTGTAGGAGTTGAACATATCCATGTTGTGATAGAGTTTGAGTTTGTCTACTGCTGTTCTTATTAAACGGTTAGTTCCAGCAACACAATCTGATTGTTCAGTTAAGGGTCAAGCTGTGATTATATATTGCAGTGTGTTAAATTAATTAGACCTCATCAAAAACAACTAACAGGTCTACATAAATTATTGTTGACATCCTATGGACATCCTTAAAGTTTTGAGAGAAATACTGTATAGGGTTGTGTTCAGTAGGGCATACTGCAGCAAAAGGTTTTTCAATTGAATTTATGATCCTCCAATCAAACAGTCCTCCACTGTAGGAGGCCCTGCAATCACAAGCTTTCATTGTGTGTGTGTGTGTGTGTGTGTGTCTGTGTCTGTGTGTGTGTTTGTGTGTGTGTAATTGTGTGAGTGTGTGTAATCGTGTGTGTGTGTGTGTGTGTGTTAGGGTTGAATAATTTCCGGTTATTTTACAAATATTACAATATATATTACAATAAACTACATTTCTCCCATTTCTCCCGGGTAACCCGGTATTTCCCACCAAAACCGTAAGTGTCATTCAAAAGCATTATAAAGCATATACATGTCTGGATTTTATTAGAGCTTTGATCAGCATGATAATTCAAACCTGATGCTACCTGAGCCTGATGAGCCATACATTAAATACATTTTATGAGCCCTACATTAACAACATTTAATGAGGCCTAGCCCAATAAAGGCCAAATGATTGTGCCGTTATCCAATACATACAGTGCCTTGCAAAATAATTCATCCCCCTTGGCGTTTTTCCTATTTTGTTGTATTACAACCTGTAATTTAAATGGACTTTTATTTGGATTTCATGTAATGGACATACACAAATTGGTGAAGTGAAATGAAAAACATAACTTGTTTCAAAAAATTCAAAAAAATAAATAACGGAAAAGTGGTGCGTGCATATGTATTCACCCCCTTTGCTATGAAGCCCCTAAATAAGATCTGGTGCAACCAATTACCTTCAGAAGTCACATAATTAGTTAAATAAAGTCCACCTGTGTGCAATCTAAGTGTCACATGATCAGTCACATGATCTCAGTATATATATACACACCTGTTCTGAAAGGCCCCAGAGTCTGCAACACCACCAAGCAAGGGGCACCACCAAGCAAGCGGCACCATGAAGACGAAGGAGCTCTCCAAACAGGTCAGGGACAAAGTTGTGGAGAAGTACAGATCAGGGATGGGTTCTAAAAAAATATCAGAAACTCGAACATCCCACGGGCACCATTAAATCCATTATTAAAAAATTGAAAGAATATGGCACCATAACAAACCTGCCAAGAGAGGGCGGACCACCAAAACTCACGGACCAGGCAAGGAGGGCATTAATCAGAGAGGCAACAAAGAGACCAAAGATAACCCAGAAGAAGCTGCAAATCTCCACAGCAGAGATTGGAGTATCTGTCCATGGGACCACTTTAAGTCGTACACTCCACAGAGCTGGGCTTTATGGAAGAGTGGCCAGAAAAAAGCCATTGCTTAAATAAAAAAATAAGCAAACACGTTTTGGTGTTCACCAAAATGCATGTGGGAGACTCCCCAAACATATGGAAGAAGGTACTCTGGTCAGATGAGACTAAAATTGAGCTTTTTGGCCATCAAGGAAAACGCTATGTCTAGCGCAAACCCAACACTTCTCATCACCCCGAGAACACCATCCCAACAATGAAGCATGGTGGTGGCAGCATCATGCTGTGGGAAGTTTTTCATCGGCAGGGACTGGGAAACTGGTCAGAATTGAAGGAATGATGGATGGCGCTAAATACAGGGAAATTCTTGAGGGAAACCTGTTTGTCTTCCAGAGATTTGAGACTGGGAAGGAGGTTCACCTTCCAGCAGGACAATGACCCTAAGCATACTGCTAAAGCAACACTCGAGCGGTTTAAGGGGAAACATTTAAATGTCTTGGAATGGCCTAGTCAAAGCCAAGACCTCAATCCAAATGAGAATCTGTGGTATGACTTAAAGATTGCTGTACACCAGTGGAACCCATCCAACTTGAAGGAGTTGGAGCAGTTTTGCCTTGAAGAATGGGCAAAAATCCCAGTGGCTAGATGTGCCAAGCTTATAAAGACATAACCCAAGAGACTTGCAGCTGTTATTGCTGCTAAAGGTGGCTCCACAAAGTATTGACTTTGGGGGGGTGAATAGTTATGCATGCTCAAGTGTTCTGTTGTTTTGTCTTATTTCTTGTTTGTTTCACTCAAAAAAATATTTTGCATCTTCAAAGTGGTAGGCATGTTGTACAAATCAAATGATACAACCCCCCCAAAAAATCTATTTTAATTCCAGGTTGTAAGACAACAAAATAGGAAAAATGCCAATGGGGGTGAATACTTTCGCAGCCACTGTATATGATATAGGCTGCTGCACATTACACACGACAGAAAAACATAAAAGCCCATAGATGTAGCTAGCTATATGCTCTTTTGTGTAAATAAATTAAACTAGCTCCAGTAGGCTAATCTTTTTCAGTGTGAACTATATTACTGTACTGTATTGTATTATACTGTATTATATGGACGGGAATTATGGACATCGTTCAAACTATGATAAAGCAGAAGAGAACATGCAATTCTGGTGCAGCACATGCGGCCTACAAAGTTATAAGTATAGGCTAGCTAATTGGATTTTAATTTTGAAGTATAATAGGGCCTATTTGTATAATTAGTTGGCTGACGCATATATACCTTTCATAATATTTCCCCTAATGTTATTAGCCTACCTCCTCTTTCTCTCTATTGTTGCTTCATTCCTTCCTCAATTTCAACAGTTAGGCTAAATTAAATAAGTTTTGTTGTCCTTGTCTTAATCATTCTAATGACATCCTTGAATAATATAGGATAAGAATTAGATGCAGAAGGCTTTCACTTATCTTCACAAAGATTGAATGGTTATGGGTCTGAATAAATAACTGCTATAGCCTACCGCCATCGTGTGTTCACTCTTCTTTCAAACTACCTGTGAGTTCTATTGGCTGCTGTATTTAACATTCAGCAAAAAAATAAATTATGTCCAGCAAGCTATTCTAGTCTAGCTTTTCCTGCATGGGACTCCAAGAGCTAAGCAGCGTTTTTTTATGAGAGGCCAGTGAAGCACAGGTGCTTGCGTATTGTGCAAGAGACAGCGGCTATAAGTTAGAAGCTTATTTTGCATAACCCATCATTAATTAGCTAAATATAAGGCTAACACTGCATTGAATGTATTACCTGAAAAGAGTAGGCTAGGACATCTACAGTATATATAGGGTTATATATCAATCTAGAACAGGATTATCTATTTTGAATGGAGTTGATGGAGAGAGAGAAAGAGAGAGTGCTCGTGCGTGCACTGATTTAAAGCAACGATTTTTCGAGTGATAGGCTGTTTTAAAACTGCAGCGGCAATAAAAAAATCAATACATCTTTACAATTAAAAAACAAGGTGACCCCCGAAAGCCAGACGGCGATTGGTAACTTAGACTCACATCCGGTCTTTATATTACTGTAGCATAGACTATGCTGCAGCAAATGTAGGCCTACCTTTCACAATAAAAAAAAGTTACCATGAGATGATAGGTCGACATGCATTGTGAAGTGTGCTCAATACTGAGATGGGTCTGTCCCCACCCTGAGCGTTGATCATGCAGAGGCCGCAGAGGCCGTAGAGAAGCCAGATTTAGACATCACATATAATTTAACAGTTTCATTTCACGCCATGCTGTTCATATCAATAATTTATTATAACTTACCGGTCGGTTTCTCGCAGTTATTTATCTCTGGAAAAGGGAGTGGTTTTGGCCGGTAAACCCTAGTGTGTGTGTGCATGGCACTGTGTGTGTGCAAACCTGGCATGAAGTGAAGATACGCTGAATGATTAACAGTTTGTCAGTCTCATGGCAGCTGGAACATGATTCACATCTCTCTGCATTATACATGTATGGGGAGGTTTAAAAATACACAGGTTGGTGAATAATTCAGCCCCTCCCTCTCACTCCGAGTGATTTTAGCCTGAAATGTTTGTTTGTGTCCCAAATTCCCTATGTAGTGCACTACTTTTGACCAGGGGCCATAGGGCTACAATGTAGGGCTTAGGGTGCCATTTAAGACGCAACCCTTTACAGCTGCTGGGAAATGTGACACACAGCATGGGCTCCATGTTTGACAATATACTAAGGGTGACATTTTCCCATCCACCAAACTGTCTAGTAGTCCTATCCCTTATAACCTTATAATACATTGAGGCCTATGGCTGGGGTGTGTTCAGTAAGGTAATTTCCATGTAAAAGGACCCATGAGCACCAACGTGAAGTTCATGGGAGCTGTCACGGATTCTGCCGAGACTGCTCCTCCTCCTGGTTCGGGCAGGCTTCGGCGTTCGCCGTCCCCGGAGTACTAGCTGCCACCGCTCTATGTTTCGTAGTGTGATTGCTTTTGTCTGTCTTTTACACCTGTGTCCATTTGTGTGTTGATTACTTGTCTTATAAGTTCCTTGTTTTGCATTAGTCTGATTGTGTGTTGTTATTTTCTGCCTGTCGTGCAGAGCTGCGTGTCTGCACTCTGTCCATGTTTGGGATTATTGTTTACGCGTGTTTGCGTAATTGCCTCGCCTCCGTCTGTTTTCGAGGTCGTGTTTTGTTTGTTGCTCTTTGGACTATTAAAGTCTTTTGGACGTATCCTCTGTGTCCTGCGCCTGACTCCTCCACCACATCCACATCGGAACTACTGACAGGAGCTTGTCAAATTGTGTGTCAAATGAAAGCTAAGAGTGTATATTTGTATGAAATTAAGGCATATATCAATTTTTCAACCATTTTCCATCCCAAAAATTAGGAATAAGCAAAGGTTGTCGTCAAGGCAAAGGGTGGCTATTTGAAAAATCTCAAATCTCAAATATCTTTTGATTTGTTTAACACTTATTTGGTCACTATATGATTCCATATGTGTTATTTCATGGTTTTGATGTCTTCACTATTATTCTACAATGTAGAAAATAGTAAAAATAATGAAAAACATTTGAATGAGTAGGTGTGTCCAAACCTTTGACTGGTACTGTACATTTTTCAACCATTTCCCATCCTAAAAATTAGGAATAAGCAAAGTCTATGATTTCTTGACAAACAGATAGAAAAAGGGTCAAACAGAAAACATCAACCAGAAAAAGTCTAAAAAGGTATTAGAAACACATCGAAAGACAATAATGTTTATGTAAAGAACCCTGGCAACTAATATTAACACTTTTATATATAGTTTAGGAAAAACATTTCTGCCTTGAAATTCTGTTACCAAAAACCCATCGGAAAGTATTCAGACCCCTTGACTTTTTCCATATTTGTTACGTTACAGCCTTATTCTAAAATTGATTAAATTGTTTTTTCCCTCATCAATCTACACACAATACCCCATAATGACAAAGTAAAAACAGGTTTTAGAAATTGTTGCTAATGTATTAATTTAAAAAAAAATGAAATATTACATTTACATAAGTATTCAGACCCTTTATTCACTACTTTGTTGAAGCACCTTTGGCAGCGTTTACAGCCTCGAGCCTCGGGTATGACGCTACAAGCTTGGCACACCTGTATTTGGGGAGTTTCTCCCATTCTTCTCTGCAGATCCTCTAAAGCTCTGTCAGGTTGGATGGTGAGCGTTGCTGCACATCTATTTTCAGGTCTCTCCAGAGATGTTAGATCACTGTATACAGTGGGGAAAAAAAGTATTTAGTCAGCCACCAATTGTGCAAGTTCTCCCACTTAAAAAAGATGAGAGAGGCCTGTAATTTTCATCACAGGTACACGTCAACTATGACAGACAAATTGAGAAAATGTTTTCCAGAAAATCACATTGTATGATTTTTAATGAATTTATTTGCAAATTATGGTGGAAAATAAGTATTTGGTCACCTACTAACAAGCAAGATTTCTGGCTCTCACAGACCTGTAACTTCTTCTTTAAGAGGCTCCTCTGTCCTCCACTCGTTACCTGTATTAATGGCACCTGTTTGAACTTGTTATCAGTATAAAAGACACCTGTCCACAACCTCAAACAGTCACACTCCAAACTCCACTATGGCCAAGACCAAAGAGCTGTCAAAGGACACCAGAAACAAAATTGTAGACCTGCACCAGGCTGGGAAGACTGGATCTGCAATAGGTAAGCAGCTTGGTTTGAAGAAATCAACTGTGGGAGCAATTATTAGGAAATGGAAGACATACAAGACCACTGATAATCTCCCTCGATCTGGGGCTCCACGCAAGATCTCACCCCGTGGGGTCAAAATGATCACAAGAACAGTGAGCAAAAATCCCAGAACCACACGGGGGGACCTAGTGAATGACCTGCAGAGAGCTGGGACCAAAGTAACAAAGCCTACCATCAGTAACACACTACGCCGCCAGGGACTCAAATCCTGCAGTGCAAGACGTGTTCCCCTGCTTAAGCCAGTACATGTCCAGGCCCGTCTGAAGTTTGCTAGAGTGCATTTGGATGATCCAGAAGAGGATTGGGAGAATGTCATATGGTCAGATGAAACCAAAATACAACCTTTTGATAAAAACTCAACTCGTCGTGTTTGGAGGACAAAGAATGCTGAGTTGCATCCAAAGAACACCATACCTACTGTGAAGCATGGGGGTGGAAACATCATGCTTTGGGGCTGTTTTTTCTGCAAAGGGACCAGGACGACTGATCCGTGTAAAGGAAAGAATGAATGGGGCCATGTATCATGAGATTTTGAGTGAAAACCTCCTTCCATCAGCAAGGGCATTGAAGATGAAACGTGGCTGGGTCTTTCAGCATGACAATGATCCCAAACACACCGCCCGGGCAACGATGGGTGGCTTCGTAAGAAGCATTTCAAGGTCCTGGAGTGGCCTAGCCAGTCTCCAGATCTCAACCCCATAGAAAATCTTTGGAGGGAATTGAAAGTCCGTGTTGCCCAGCGACAGCCCCAAAACATCACTGCTCTAGAGGAGATCTGCATGGAGGAATGGGCCAAAATACCAGCAACAGTGTGTGAAAACCTTGTGAAGACTTACAGAAAACGTTTGACCTGTGTCATTTCCAATAAAGGGTATATAACAAAGTATTGAGAAACTTTTGTTATTGACCAAATACTTATTTTCCACCATAATTTGCAAATAAATTCATTAAAAATCCTACAATGTGATTTTCTGGAATTTCTTTTCTCATTTTGTCTGTCATAGTTGACATGTACCTATGATGAAAATTACAGGCCTCTCTCATCTTTTTAAGTGGGAGAACTTGCACAATTGGTGGCTGACTAAATACTTTTTTTTCCCCACTGTATATGAGGGGGGAGGATAATGAAAGTTCACAGAAGTAACAAGTAAAGGTAGACCTACCAAGTAGTTATAGTGTTTTTACTGATATCAATTTTGTTTATGAATTATTAAATGATTAAAACTCAAAATTCAGTAACGGAATTTCTGCACTTGAATTGGCTACAATTGGAAATAATAAAAGTTACAAACCATAGTTGGGTTCACAAGTTGGAACAGTATAGTACACTACAGTACAGCACAGTACTACACAGTAGAGTGCAGTAAAGAAAAGTAGAGTATAGTTTAGTAGCACAGCACAGTGCAGTACAGTACAGTAAAATAAAGTAAAGTAGAGTATAGTTCAGTATAGTACAGTAGAGCACAATAGAGTTGAGTACACTATAATGTACTGTATTGTACTGTACCATAATGAACTGTACTCTACATTACTGTAGTCTACTGTACTGAACTCTACTCTAAGGTTCTGTACTGTACTCTACTGTACTCTACTGAGCTCTACTGTGCTGTACTTTGATGTCCAAATGTGTGAAACATGATTTGTTTAGATTTGGTCTGGTCCGGACCAACCAAATGTGGTCTTTTTTGGTGGTGGAGCTCATTAATATAATAGCCATTTTGTAGAATAATACCCAAATATGCAAAGGAGGATATTGCATTCTTCTACCTTTGTGTACCTACTGTATTTAGGATACATCACCATGAAGAGAATAACATTAATATCCGTAATCATGCATTTATGTGTAGTACAGATCAGGGACCCATGATAAAATTCAGTTACCGCAATTCTGTTACTGTGGTTCAATAACCAAAATAGATTTTTTCAAACTCAAGGTATCATGTCATAGCTGACACCCCATTTTTTCTGAAGACATCTTTGAGTCTTAATTCGGAGCAGATATTTAACAGAGTTTTTGGAAAACGTGGACACATAAAAAACGGAGGGGCATTTTACTGAAACTTTGCGTCTGCACAGTTCTTCCAGTAAATGGGTTTTTGTAAAATGTTCAGTGTAAATTATTAAAGGTAGTCCTGGTGCAGAGTTGTATGGTTTGTTAAACTTTGAAATCAATGGTTTATGTTAGGTATACATTTTAAGTGAAAAATCTGAGTCTCAGCACAATTCTGTTACTGTGGAATTACAGGTAACTGCCAGTACACTACAACTATCAAGATTGATTTGACAATTGTTAAGCTCCACTGTTCCCAGAACGGAGGATTATCTTATCAAATCCTCATGTCAGAAACATTTTCTGCAATTAGTCGAGGAAATAGTAGTGTAGAGCATCACATCCACTATTCAAAACAAATTACAGAGAGCTACTGCATTGCAAATGCATTATTCATCAAATTCTGAATCAGACACACAGCTAGGCAGTAGGTAGGCTCATTAGAATTTCTCTCTGCTGCATTTGAGATGATGCAAACATCCACTCTCACTCCAAATGTCAACAATCTAGAAACAAAAAACCTATCTGAGACAACTGAAGCGTTTTGATACTCGGGTTAAGCTCAGAGAGAAAATATTTCGATCTGATCTTAGATCAATTTTGATTCAGAAGTTGTATTCTGAGAGAAGAGAGATACCGGGAATGGGGTGGAAAGGGAGATAGAGAAGAAGAGTGAAGGAAAGAGAGAAAGAAGGGAAAGAGAGACAAAGCAAATAGAGGAAATGGTGGGGGGAGAGAGGCGAGAGGTAAGAAGAAAGACATGGAAAAGGGAGATGGAGCGAGAGTGGGGGGGGGGGGGGTATTGAGAGAGGGAATGAGATAGAGAGATGTGAGGAGGAAGTGGGGAGGAAGAGAGTATAAGCGTTCTGCAAAATAAATAGCCTACTCCAAACAAAGCCAAAAGAGAGGATGTGCTGTGAAAGGTAATGGTGTGAAGGAGATCCAATCTGCCATAATAGGGTGTCAATTGAATTCAGCGAGTGTAATGTTTGACTGTGTGAACCCTTTGCTTTGCACAAATCTCAATGGTGTTATACGGACAGTACATGATGAAAACAAAGATTTAGAGCAAGGGAATTCCAGTAAAATAGGATATATCTGATTTTCGTATTTGATTGAAAATGTTTCATGTATTCCAGCATTTCCAAATAATCTCCTCTCTTTACCCATGGCAGACAAGTCCACTTGCAAATCCCATTAAAGATCTAGATAAGTCAACTCATCCAATGTTAATCTTTTCTTTAGCCACATGGTGCCTGCATGGTCTTTCTGTGGTATTCTGAGGGAAACTGAATTGTCATCAGCTCTGCAGATTCATTTAGAGGAGATTTACATTGGAAAGTTATTTTCCTCCCCCTCAGTAATTCTTCCTCTAGCCAAAACCACCACTGTGTCCATTCCAGAGCTGGTGGGAACTTTAGGCACTCAGGCTATCTGGAACTAGCTGGGGCAGAGTTAGACTCTATTTATTTTGAGATTGGAGAGTCGCTGTCCATCACAAAAACAGTATCTTTCTCAAATAGTCTTACCCTCATTCTTTGTTTCCTTTCTCTTTGTCTCCTTCTCAAAAGGCATTGGAGGAGACGGTTCGTGGGGAGAAACTTTGGATATTCATGTGAAGCAGCCGAGAAGAGAGGAGGTGAGGAGAGAGGAGGCAAGGAATCGAGGAATCGAGGAAAGATAAATTGAGAGAGCCCTTTTATCGTTATTCATGTTCAATGCTGAGAATAGAAAACATTAAGAACATCTGCTCTTTCCATGACATAGACTGACCAGGTGAATCCAGGTGAAAGTTATGATCCTTTATTGATGTCACTTGTTAAATCCACTTTAATCAGTGTAGATGAAGGGGAGGAGACGGGTTAAAGAATAATTTTTAAGCCTTGAGACAATTGAGACATGGATTGTGTATATGTGTCATTCAGAGGGTGAATGGGCAAAACAAAAGATTTAAGTGCCTTTGAAAGGGGTATGGTAGTAGGTGCCAGGTGCACCGGTTTGTGTCAAGAACTGCAACGCTGCTGGGTTTTTCATGCTCAACAGTTTCCCGTGTGTATCAAGAATGGTCCACCAACTAAAGGACATCCAGCAAACTTGACACAACTGTGGAAGTATTGGAGTCAACATGGGCCAGCATCCCTGTGGAACACTTTCGACACCTTGTAGAGTCCATGCTCCTCAATATTAGGAAGATGTTCCTAATGTTTGGTATACTCAGTGTATATGAAAAGCTAACCTGTACTAAGATAGGCTATACTCCGAATCGCTATTCACAATTTCCCCACCATGGGGGAAAACATGTGTGAGTTCTCATAGACTGCCAGCAAAAACAGCCTCAATGTACATGTTGCTTATGAGTGCATTTCACGCTACTTTTGGATTATAATTGGATTGTAAGGCTCAAATGAATGTCCTGCTTAATATAATGTGTGTATCATCGTTGTAAATCAACTACATTATACTTAAAAAACACTTCAACTTCAACCAGTAAAATGGTTGTAGCAAAGCTACAGCCTATCATATGTCAATGAGCATTAGCATTCTAGCTAACAACTTCTGCATCCAAAATAGGTATTTTGCTATCACAACCAAATCTAATCTTATCGACTGTTCAAGCAATAATCAAAACAACATTGTAAGCCTGTGAGAACCCCAAAAAGTTGTTTTGTTTAGAAGTAATAGCTACTTAAATCTAGGCTATGTTGAATGGGCGTAAATGGCAAAGGGCAGTTGTTATCCTCCAGGGTGGCCGTTGTAGGCCTTGTTTATGAGGTGAATTGCGACTTTGAGTATATCAAGGTTCTATGGTTACCATGGCGCCGTGAGGAAGCCTAGGCAGAGAGCTCTATAAATATTGTATGTGTTATTTTAAGTGTTTGTTTCGTTTTTGATAACCTTTTGAGGGTTGAGCTAATATATCTGGTGGTGACTCATAAAATTGCAGGACTGACAATGGCAAGTTTGTTTACTTGGCTTGGCTAGCCATAGCTAACTAGCTGGCTAATCCAATTTGAATGATGCATCAACACCTGCCCCGTTTTCTGGAAGAATGTGGACTGTGGTGTGAGGGTATGACAGAGGCTCGCCTCGTAGGAGACTGTTGCTGATTACTGCCGAGGTGGGGTGGTCTCTCAGGTACTTATAGCTGCCGAAACATCACCCAGGTGGGTGCTACACATTCGGTGGTGGATGTTCCAGCCTACCTACAGAGGAGGAAGGCATTTATTTAAGATACTCTTTAAAGAAGTAGGGTTTCAGACATTTTCAGAAGATGGGAAGGGACTCTGCTGTCCTGACATTAGGGGGAAGCTTGTTCCACCATTGGGGTGTCAGGACAGAGGAGAGCTTTGACTGGGCTTACTGGGAGATGCCCTCCCGTACCCGGCGCCAGGATAAAGTGACTAAGGGGGCAGTTGAAATCGGTGAGGGGACTAAATGTTTGGAGTTCTTGCATTGGAATTATATTGAATTCTGCTTATATACTGTAATCACGCTATAACACAATAAACATAAAGTTTAAATGCAGAGACTTCGAGATCATCGAGTCATTTTGAAATCTGTAGCCTATCTCTGCTGCGCTGTATTAGCACAATGGACAGCACCATACAGCTAGACCGTTTTGGTAATGAATATAGGCTACAAGATAGATAGGGCAATTCACCTATTACAAACAGCCTATTTGAATGCAGCCGTACACACAGCTGTCTTACCAAAATAATGCAAACTAAATGCTGAAAGTAGTATCCTAGTTATTCATGCATGCAAACAAAAATACTGAATAGCAGTTTGGCTTAGAATACCGAAACAACTGTGAATGCGAATGAATTGAACAGAACAGAACAGCGGTACGAAGTAGTAGGCCTAGTAAACAAAATATCAGTTCGATAAAGGCATGACACAATCTATATTTAGGCTAGTTACATTAACAGTTAACAAACGCAGTAAACAAAAGGCGAATGGAGATGCAAATAACCAAAACATGGCCTACAGTCTACTACAGTGAGATGCAGCCATGCATAGCTGTCTTGCTAAATAAATAGACCTAGGCCTAAATAGGCCTTCAAACATGGAAAATCATGCTGCTCGCTTATGAGTTCAGCAACACGTTGTGATATGGCACAATACACTTCTGTCAATTAAATTTGACCCAAGTAATCAGCGTGCTGCTGTGTTCTGGATAAGTTGCAGGGGTTTGATGGCACCAGCAGGGAGCCTAGCCAACAGAGAGTTGCAGTAGTCTAGATGGGAGATGACAAGTGCCTGGATTAGTACCGTTTTTTACATTTACATTTGAGTCATTTAGCAGACGGCTCTTATCCAGAGCCACTTACAGTAAGTGCATTCATCTTAAGATAGCTAGATGGGACAACCACATATCACAGGCATAGAAAGTACATTATTCCTCAATAACGTAGCTATGGGGGGGGTCAAGTGCAAGTGCTGGTTATTTTGTATTTTTTAAATGGGGGGGTTGAGGTGAGGAGGAGGATTATTTAAGATACTGTTTGAAGAGGTAGGGTTTCAGATGTTTTCAGAAGATGGGCAGGGACTCTGCTGTCCTAGCTTCAGGGGGAAACTGGTTCTACCATTGGGGTGCCAGGACAGGGAAGAACTTGGAAAGGGCTGAGCAGGAGCTGCCCTCCCGTAGAGGTTGGAGGGTCAAGAGATCTGAGGTGGCAGAACGGAGTGCTCGGGTTGGGGTGTAGGGTTTGAGCATAGCCTGAAGGTAGGGAGGGGCAGTTCCTCGTGCTGTTCCATAGGTCACCACCATGGTCTGTAGTGGATGCGCGCTTCAACTGGAGTGGAGTGTGCCGAGGAGCGGGGTGACATGAGAGAAAGTGGGAAGGTTGAAAACCAGACAGGCTTCAGCGTTCTGGATAAGTTGCAGGGGTTTAATGGCACAAGCGGGAGCCCAGCCAACAGCGAGTTGCAGTAGTCCAGACGGGAGAGGACAAGTGCCTGGATTAGGACCTGCGCCGCTTCCTGTGTGAGGAAAGGTCATACTCTAAGGATGTTGTAGAGCATGAACCTGCAGGAGCAAGCCACTGCTTTCATGTTTGCAGAGAATGACAGGGTGTTGTCCAGGGTCACACCAAGGCTCTTTGCACTCCAGTTGTCAACCATAATGGAGAGGTTTTGGAGCGGGCAGGCCTTCCCCGGGAGGAAGAGCAGTTCCATCTTGTCGAGTTTGATTTTAAGGTATGGGCCGACATCCAAGCTGAGATGTCTGCCAGGCACGCAGAGATGCGTGTCGCCACCTGGGTGTCAGAAGGGGGGGAAGGAGAAAAGTAGTTGAGAGTTGTCCACAGCAGATGGAAGACCATCTCCCATCAACTGCAAGCTCCCTGAATTACCTTTTTATTTTTTTTCAAGCGACTTTGAGATTCTGTATGAAAAGTGCTATATAAAATAAATATATTATTATTATTATTATATCATGTGGGCCAAAAGGTGACTCCTGAAAAGAAAGAAAGCTTGCACACTGTAAATGCTGCTTTGAAGTTTTTCTATTAAACCTGCACCCCCCTTGGGAGCAGAATATGCGGTGTTCAGGCTTTCTTTCTTTTTAGTCTGTTTTCGGCTCTCCACCGGTGTGAATATTTGGGATGTGCACATGTACAGGTAATGCACAGAAGGGCTTCAATATAACTATATGACATGAAGTCAATCATGAACAAGTTTTCAACCTATTTTGACAAATGTTTTTTCCTCTGTTACACACATCAAAGATTACGCACACACTCTTCAAAAGGTGTCTCCACCTTGTACAGTCATTGGTCTCCACCCAGAGCATACAATACCTCACTGTAGCAAACAAACAGGTTACAGTGAGGTAGCTCAGGTGTGTATACAGCCATTGCTTAGAGACAGAGGGAGGAGTTATTTGACGTGGCTATAGCCTATACAGAGTGAACATACACTACATGACCAAAAGTATGTAAACATATGCTCGTCGAACATCTCATTCCAAAATCATGGGGATTAATATGGAGTTGGTCCCCCCTTTGCTGCTATAACAGCCTTCCTAGATGTTGGAACATTGCTGCGGGGACTTGCTTCCATTCAGCCACAAGAGCATTAGTGAGGTTGGGCACTGAGGTTGGGCGATTAGGCCTGGCTTGCATCCCAAAGGTGTTCGATGGGGTTGAGGTCAGGGCTCTGTGCAGGCCAGTCAAGTTCTTCCACACCGATCTCGACAAACCATTTCTGTATGGACCTCAGTTTGTGCATGGGGGGGCATTGTCATGCTGAAACAGGAAAGGGCCTTCCCCAAACTGTTGCTACAATGTTGGAAGCACAGAATCGTCTAGAATGTAATTGTATGCTGTCGCGTTAAGATTCCCTTCACTGGAACTAAGGGGCCTAGCCCGAACCATGAAAAACAGCCCCAGACCATTATACCTCCTCCACCAAACTTTACAGCTCCAGAGTCCAATGGCAGTGAGCTTTACACCACTCCAGCCGACGCTTGGCATTGCGCATGGTGATCTTAGGCTTGTGTGTGGCCGCTCGGCCATGGAAACCCATTTCATGAAACTCCCGACGAACAGTTATTGTGCTGACGTTGCTTCCAGAGGCAGTTTGGAACTCAGTAGTGAGTGTTGCACCCGGTAATGAGCTTCAGCACTCGGCGGTCCCGTTCTGTGAGCTTGTGTGGCCTACCACTTCGCGGCTGAGCCGTTGTTGCTCCTAGATGTTTCCACTTCACAATAACAGCAGTTACAGTTGACTGGGGCAGCTCTAGCAGTGCAGAAATTTGACGAACTGACTTGTTGAAAAGGTGGCATCCTATGACGGTGTCACGCTCTGGCTCGGGACTTTGTATGTTGAGCCAGGGTGTGTTCGTTTCGTGGTGTTCTGTTTGGTTGGGTTGTTCTATGTGGTTGTATTTCTTTGTTTGGATGAGTGACTCCCAATCAGAGGTAACGAGTGTCAGCTGTTGGCTCGTTGTCTCTGATTGGGAGCCATATTTATACGGTCTGTTTTCACCTTGTGTTTGTGGGTTTTTGTTCCTTGTCAGTCATTGTCTGAGGACGTTACGTATCGTTTATTGTTTTGTATTCGTGTGTGCACTTTACTATTAAAGTATGTTCGCTCAACACGCTGCGCCTTGGTCCTCTCTAACCAACGATCGTGACAGAAAAACCCACCATACAACGACCAAGCAGCGTGTTCAGGAGCCATCACTGGCAGATCTCCGTGGCAACCTCGACTGGATCAAGCAGCGTGACGAGGAGAGAGGATGGACGTGGGAGGAGATGATTGCGAGTCTGGCAAGAGGGAGAGAGGCCTTGGCCACGAGGAGGAGAGACCCCCAGGAAATTTTTAGGGGGGGGCTCACGACGTCGGGGCAGCAGGTGTACGGGGTAGAGTGGTGCAAAGCGTTGGCAGAGAAGGCCGCCAGGTTAGGGGGGCCACTGGGCACAGAGGAGAGGGAAAGTGTGGAGGCACGGCGAGAGGTACTGGGGTGTGTTACCAGTCCGGTCCGGCCCGTTCCTCATCCCTGCGTGGGGCCAGTGGTGTGTGTCCCCCAGTACGGTCCGGCCTGTTCCTGCCATTCCCACCAAGTCAGTGGTGCGCGTCGACAGCCCAGCCCGGCCTGTTCCTGCCATTCCCACCAAGGCAGTGGTGCGCGTCGTCAGCCCAGCCCGGCCTGTTCCTGCCATTCCCACCAAGTCAGTGGTGCACGTCGCCAGCCCAGCCCGGCCTGTTCCTGCTCCACGCACAAAGCCTACGGTGTGCGTCGCCAGCCCAGCCCGGCCTGTTCCTGCCCACGCACAAGCCTACGGTGTGCGTCGCCAGCCCAGCCCGGCCTGTCCCTGCTCCACGCACAAGCCTACGGTGTGCGTCGCCAGCCCGACCCGGCCTGTTCCTGCCACTCGCACCAAACCAGGGGTGCGAGTCGCCAGCCTGGTCCAACCCGTTCCTGCTACTCGCACCAAGCCAGGGGTGCGAGTCGTCAGCGCCTGGTCCAGCCCGTTCCTGCTACTCGCACCAAACCAGGGATGCGAGTGCGTCAGCCTGGTCCAGCTCGTTCCTGCTACTCGCACCAAGCCAGGGAATGGAGTCGTCAGTCCGGTGAGGCCCGTTCCTGTTCCACGCACCAAGCCAGGGCGCGTGTCGTCAGTCCGGCTCCGACCAGCGGGGCTAGACAGGACCAGGGGTACTTTGGGGGGTTGGAGAGGAGGTGGGGATCAGGGCCGGAGCCGGAACCACCGCCGAGGAGGGATGCCCACCCAGCCCTCCCTTGTTTAGCCCTTATTGAGGCGCGTTCGCAGTCCGCGCCTTTAGGGGGGTACTGTCACGCTCTGGCTCCGGGACTTTGTATGTTGAGCCAGGGTGTGTTCGTTTCGTGGTGTTCTGTTTGGTTGGGTTGTTCTATGTGGTTGTATTTCTTTGTTTGGATGAGTGACTCCCAATCAGAGGTAACGAGTGTCAGCTGTTGGCTCGTTGTCTCTGATTGGGAGCCATATTTATACGGTCTGTTTTCACCTTGTGTTTGTGGGTTTTTGTTCCTTGTCAGTCATTGTCTGAGGACGTTACGTATCGTTTATTGTTTTGTATTCGTGTGTGCACTTTACTATTAAAGTATGTTCGCTCAACACGCTGCGCCTTGGTCCTCTCTAACCAACGATCGTGACAGACGGTGCCATGTTGAAAGTCACTGAGCTCTTTAGTAAGGCCATTCTACTGCCAATGTTTGTCAATAGAGATTGCATGGCTGTGTGTTCGTTTTTATACACCTGTCAGCAACGGGTGTAGCTGAAATAGTAGAGTCCACTAATTTGAAGGGGTGTCCACATGCTTTTGTATATATAGTGTAGTTCAACATACACTACCTCACTGCAGTAAACACACAGGTTACAGGCAGATAAGGTTCAATAGCCATCGATTAGCGAGAGGGAGCAGTTGAGTTTTGGTCTTTCTCCTGAATTTAATGTGGCTTAACAAGTTGATTCTACCCAGAACATATAGTACCTCAGTGAGACTATGTCTTTGTAGAGGTGGAGATGTGTCCTGAGGCAATCAGACAATATTAACTAATCTCATTCTATCTGATATATTACTCTTGGGAAATAAATAGGCCTGTGGATTTAGTACCTGGTTTACTCATATTCTGAATATCGACGTCACACACACCAAGACATCAACATAAAGAATTATATACAGTACAAAATACTTTCTATATGGCTCATTAAATCCTACATAAGCGGCTATAGCCCACTCTTTGAAGAGATATAGGCCTATATGAAATTGAACATTGCATACAGTGTCCATATTAGGACAGCCTCAGTCTCCGCAGGCTGTCCAAATATGAACACCTTACATTGCAGACTGGGTCATATTGGCCACATCCCACTGGGCACACACTGGTTGAATCAACGTTGTTTCCACGTCATTTCAAGGAAATTACATTGAACCAACGTGGTTACCGGGGCAAACTACCTGCCCTCCAGGACACCTACAGCACCCGATGTCACAGGAAGGCCAAAAAGATCATCAAGGACATCAACCACCCGAGCCACTGCATGTTCACCCCGCTATCATCCAGAAGGCGAGGTCAGTACAGGTGCATCAAAGCTGGGACAGAGAGAATGAAAAACAGTTTCTATCTCAAGGCCATCAGACTGTTAAATAGCCACCACTAGCACATTAGAGGCTGCTGCTGCCTATTGAAATCACTGGCCACTTTAAGAAATAGAAGACTAGTCACTTTAATAATGTTTACATATCTTGCACTACTCATCTCATATCTACAGTGGGGAGAACAAGTATTTGATACACTGCCGATTTTGCAGGTTTTCCTACTTACAAAGCATGTAGAGTTCTGTAATTTTTATCATAGGTACACTTCAACTACAAAAATCCAGAAAATCACATTGTATGATTTTTAAGTAATTAATTTGCATTTTATTGCATGACATAAGTATTTGATACATCAGAAAAGCAGAACTTAATATTTGGTACAGAAACCTTTGTTTGCAATTACAGAGATCATACGTTTCCTGTAGGTCTTGACCAGGTTTACACACACTGCAGCAGGGATTTTGGCCCACTCCTCCATACAGACCTTCTCCAGATCCTTCAGGTTTCGGGGGCTGTCGCTGGGCAATACGGACATTCAGCTCCCTCCAAAGATGTTCTATTGGGTTCAGGTCTGGAGACTGGCTAGGCCACTCCAGGACCTTGAGATGCTTCTTACGGAGCCACTCCTTAGTTGCTCTGGCTGTGTGTTTCGGGTCGTTGTCATGCTGGAAGACCCAGCCACGACCCATCTTCAATGCTCTTACTGAGGGAAGGAGGTTGTTGGCCAAGATCTCGCGATACATGGCCCCATCCATCCTCCCCTCAATACGGTGCAGTTGTCCTGTCCCCTTTGCAGAAAAGCATCCCCAAAGAATGATGTTTCCACCTCCATGCTTCACGGTTGGGATGGTGTTCTTGGGGTTGTACTCATCCTTCTTCTTCCTCCAAACACGGCGAGTGGAGTTTAGACCAAAAAGCTCTATTTTTGTCTCATCAGACCACATTACCTTCTCCCATTCCTCCTCTGGATCATCCAGATGGTCATTGGCAAACTTCAGACGGGCCTGGACATGCGCTGGCTTGAGCAGGGGGACCTTGCGTGCGCTGCAGGATTTTAATCCATGACGGCGTAGTGTGTTACTAATGGTTTTCTTTGAGACTGTGGTCCCAGCTCTCTTCAGGTCATTGACCAGGTCCTGCCGTGTAGTTCTGGGCTGATCCCTCACCTTCCTCATGATCATTGATGCCCCACGAGGTGAGATCTTGCATGGAGCCCCAGACCGAGGGTGATTGACCGTCACCTTGAACTTCTTCCATTTTCTAAAAATTGCGCCATCAGTTGTTGCCTTCTCACCAAGCTGCTTGCCTATTGTCCTGTAGCCCATCCCAGCCTTGTGCAGGTCTACAATTTTATCCCTGATGTCCTTACACAGCTCTCTGGTCTTGGCCATTGTGGAGAGGTTGGAGTCTGTTTGATTGAGTGTGTGGACAGGTGTCTTTTATACAGGTAACGAGTTCAAACAGGTGCAGTTAATACAGGTAATGAGTGGAGAACAGGAGGGCTTCTTAAAGAAAAACGAACAGGTCTGTGAGAGCCGGAATTCTTACTGGTTGGTAGGTGATCAAATACTTACGTCATGCAATAAAATGCAAATTCATTACTTAAAAATCATACAATGTGATTTTCTGGATTACAGACCTCTACATGCTTTGTAAGAAGGAAAACCTGCAAAATCGGCAGTGTATCAAATACTTGTTCTCCCCACTTGTCACGCTCTGGCTCCGGGACTTTGTATGTTGAGCCAGGGTGTGTTCGTTTCGTGGTGTTCTGTTTGGTTGGGTTGTTCTATGTGGTTGTATTTCTTTGTTTGGATGAGTGACTCCCAATCAGAGGTAACGAGTGTCAGCTGTTGGCTCGTTGTCTCTGATTGGGAGCCATATTTATACGGTCTGTTTTCACCTTGTGTTTGTGGGTTTTTGTTCCTTGTCAGTCATTGTCTGAGGACGTTACGTATCGTTTATTGTTTTGTATTCGTGTGTGCACTTTACTAATTAAAGTAAATATGTTCGCTCGCAACGCTGCGCCTTGGTCTCCCTCATTAGACGATCGTGACAGAAAATCCCACCAAGACCAGACCAAGCAGCGTGTCCAAGAGCCATCGCTAATAGATCTCCGTGGCAGCTTCGATTGGGTCAAGCCCATGGAGGAGCTGAGTGAAGAGGGTTGGAGACAGAGGAGCGAGAGATGGGAGAGAATGTTGGAGGCCTGGAGAGACCCCAGAAAATTTTTAGGGGGGCTCACGACGTCGGGGCAGCAGGAGGCCGCATGGAGCGGTCCAGCGGGGGTTGCAGAGGAGGCCGCCAGGTTACAGGGGCCACTGGTAGAAGAGGGGATGGTAGGTGTAGAGCACGCGAGAGGTACTGGCGTGTGTTGCCGGTCCGGCCCGTTCCAGATCCCGGTGTAGAGCCAGTGGTGTGTGTCCCCAGTACGGTCCGGTCTATTCCTGCTCCCCGCACCAAACCTACGGTGTGCGTCGACAGCCCAGCCCGGTCCGTTCCTGCGCTCCGCACCGAGTCTGTGGTGCGCGTCGCCAGCCCAGCCCGGCACGTTCCTGCGCTCCGCACCGAGTCTGAGGTGTGCGTCGTCAGCCCGACCCGGCCTGTTCCTGCTACTCGCACCAAGCCAGGGATGCGAGTCGTCGGCCTGGTCCGGCCCGTTCCTGCTACTCGCACCAAGCCAAGGGTGCGAGTCGTCAGCCTGGTCCGGTCTGTTCCTGCTACTCGCACCAAGCCAAGGGTGCGAGTCGTCAGCCTGGTCCGGTCTGTTCCTGCTACTTGCACCAAGCCAAGGGTGCGAGTCGTCAGCCCGGTCCAGCCCATTCCTGCTACTCGCACCAAGCCAGGGGTGCGGGGCGTCAGCCTGGTGAGGTCCGTTCGCTGCTAAGCCAGGGGTGCGCGTCGTCAGTCCTGATCCAGCCAGCTGGGTCAGATCGGATCGGGGGCCGTTATGCGGGGATTGGAAGTAGGGTGGTGGTCAAGCCCGGAGCCGGAGCCGCCTCCGAGGAGCAACACCCACCCAGCCCTCCCTATTTGGGGTTTTGAGGCGCGGTGCGAGTCCCGCGCCTTTAGGGGGTACTGTCACGCTCTGGCTCCGGGACTTTGTATTTTGAGCCAGGGTGTGTTCGTTTTGGTTGTGTTTTGTTTTGGTTGGGTGGTCATTGGTTTTGTGTTTCCCTTATTTGGTCAATGACTCCCAATCGGAGGTAACGAGTGGCAGCTGTCGGCTCGTTATCTCTGATTGGGAGCCATATTTAAACTGTCTGTGTTCACCTTGTGTTTGTGGGATTTTGTTCGTGTGGTTTCGTGTTGTAACCTAGACGTCACGCATTCGTTGTTTATTGTTTTGTATTTTGAGTGTGGTGCTTTACTAATTAAAGTAAATATGTTCGCTCGCAACGCTGCGCCTTGGTCTCCCTCATTAGACGATCGTGACACCACTGTATATACTGTATTCTATAATATTCTACTGTATCTTAGTCCATGCCACTCTGTCATTTCTTGTCCATATGTATATATTCTTAAATTCCATTCCTTACTTAGATTTGTGTGTATTGGGTATACAGTGGGGGAAAAAGTATTTAGTCAGCCACCAATTGTGCAAGTTCTCCCACTTAAAAAGATGTGAGAGGCCTGTAATTTTCATCATAGGTACGCGTCAACTATGACAGACAAATTGAGATTTTTTTCTCCAGAAAATCACATTGTAGGATTTTTAATGAATTTATTTGCAAATTATGGTGGAAAATAAGTATTTGGTCACCTACAAACAAGCAAGATTTCTGGCTCTCACAGACCTGTAACTTCTTCTTTAAGAGGCTCCTCTGTCCTCCACTTGTTACCTGTACTAATGGCACCTGTTTGAACTTGTTATCAGTATAAAAGACACCTGTCCACAACCTCAAACAGTCACACTCCAAACTCCACTATGGCCAAGACCAAAGAGCTGTCAAAGGACACCAGAAACAAAATTGTAGACCTGCACCAGGCTGGGAAGACTGAATCTGCAATAGGTAAGCAGCTTGGTTTGAAGAAATCAACTGTGGGAGCAATTATTAGGAAATGGAAGACATACAAGACCACTGATAATCTCCCTCGATCTGGGGCTCCATGCAAGATCTCACCCCGTGGGGTCAAAATGATCACAAGAACGGTGAGCAAAAATCCCAGAACCACACGGGGGGGACCTAGTGAATGACCTGCAGAGAGCTGGGACCAAAGTAACAAAGCCTACCATCAGTAACACACTACACCGCCAGGGACTCAAATCCTGCAGTGCAAAAAGCGTGTCCCCCTGCTTAAGCCAGTACATGTCCAGGCCCGTCTGAAGTTTGCTAGAGTGCATTTGGATGATCCAGAAGAGGATTGGGAGAATGTCATATGGTCAGATGAAACCAAAATAGAACTTTTTGGTAAAAACTCAACTCGTCGTGTTTGGAGGACAAAGAATGCTGAGTTGCATCCAAAGAACACCATACCTACTGTGAAGCATGGGGGTGGAAACATCATGCTTTGGGGCTGTTTTCTGCAAAGGGACCAGGACGACTGATCCGTGTAAAGGGAAAGAATGAATGGGGCCATGTATCGTGAGATTTTGAGTGAAAACCTCCTTCCATCAGCAAGGGCATTGAAGATGAAACGTGGCTGGGTCTTTCAGCATGACAATGATCCCAAACACACCGCCCGGGCAACGAAGGAGTGGCTTCGTAAGAAGCATTTCAAGGTCCTGGAGTGGCCTAGCCAGTCTCCAGATCTCAACCCCATAGAAAATCTTTGGAGGGAGTTGAAAGTCCGTGTTGCCCAGCGACAGCCCCAAAACATCACTGCTCTAGAGGAGATCTGCATGGAGGAATGGGCCAAAATACCAGCAACAGTGTGTGAAAACCTTGTGAAGACTTACAGAAAACGTTTGACCTGTGTCATTGCCAACAAAGGGTATATAACAAAGTATTGAGAAACTTTTGTTATTGACCAAATACTTATTTTCCACCATAATTTGCAAATAAATTCATAAAAAATCCTAGAATTGGATTTTCTGGATTTCTTTTCTCATTTTGTCTGTCATAGTTGACGTGTACCTATGATGAAAATTACAGGCCTCTCTCATCTTTTTAAGTGGGAGAACTTGCACAATTGGTGGCTGACTAAATACTTTTTTTCCCCACTGTATGTTGTGAAATTGTTAGATATTACTTGTTAGATATTACTGCACTGTCGGAGCTAGAAGCACAAGCATTTCCCTACACCGCAATAACATCTGCTAAACAGGTGTATGTGACAAATATAATTTGATTTGATTTGATTTGACTAGATGTTGAATTGATGTCTATGCCAGGTGGGATGGTACTATAAATACTCTAGCAGTTATTTTTCCCCCCTCAATCCTAATCCCATGGGAACTGTGTTGGGATTATACACAAAAGGCACATATTTGACATGGATTTGCATGTTTGGATGTTCCCCCACCCCCATAAAAAAGAAAAAAAGTGGTTGTCCCACTGGCTATCATAAGTTGAATGCACCAATTTGTAAGTCGCTCTGGATAAGAGCGTCTGCTAAATGACTTAAATGTACATGTAAATATAAAGCCTTGTAATAGGAGCTTGTAGAAAGGTACCATCTTGTGCTTGGTTCCCCTTCTTTTTTTAATCTTTTTTTTTTACAAACAGACATTACTCATCTGAGCCGAGTGTGAGGGCCAGGATAATTTCTGTTCTGAAAAATAGAAAATAAAATAAATATGTTTTCTTGCTTCTATCTATGGGAGGCAGATGCAGGAGTCTCGAGTCTCAATTATCAGCCTTGTGCGTAAAGCTCCTCGCCTCGACTATCTACTCTAAACAACAAACAACCAGATCAAATGGTCCAATTTGCATCTCCGACTCCTCAGAAATGAGCGAGACTGGAAGAGATACCGTGTATTGTGGATTCTTTGAGCTCTTGAGTGCTGTCCTATTGTTTCTTTGTTTTGCACAGCATATGTTTTCCTTACACACATTCTGCACACATTTCAGTCGATTCTCACTCGGCCTACAGCATATCCTTTCACAAATTACGGTGAACAAAACAATCAATTGTGAATAGCAGGTGCCCTTTAGTAGGCCTATGTTTATTCAAGCTACACCATGATATTCTTTTCTCCTTCTTCACCATTCCTTTCTTTGACAAAAACAATCAAAATGTACAGTAGTCCTCTGGGCGATCATGTATTATGTATCTCCACACACACATTTGCTTATCTAATAGGAGCGTATTGTCTCTGTGATTTAGAAAGCTTAGGGAAGAGAAGGCCCTTGGGCCTCGCGTGATTCTAATCCTCAGATCTGGCTCATGATGTCACATCGCTCCTGGGAAGGAACCGGAAGAAACTCAATGGCTCAAGGCGACGACTCTCGTCTCATAGCGTAAAGTGAAGAGGCTTTATGTTGCTTAAAGTTATAGTCTGCAATTTGAAAGCAACACAACGGGGTGCCCTAGATGCAAGAACTGACAGTCCATGACATCCAAGACATTGTTTGTTTTCGTTCCTGTTTTTGTAAAATAAATAGATCATATAACCTTTTAAATGATTAATCTCATGAGGCATTTATAAGTTATATTCTTCAAGAATCAATAAGTAAATCTAAAAAAATGTTATGACCATTAAACAGCTTCTCTAATCCCATACTGCCCCTTTGAAACTCAGAGAGAGAAAAGTCTGAAAGGCCTTGACAGAGACAGTCTACATGATGGGTGTTGTAGTCCTCATAGTGCCTGTAGGGCGAGATAATACTCACTGTATCATCATATCTATCTCTAGACTAAAGACACGCACCATATTGGCATTACAAAGGACTTTTCTTCCAATCACCGGTTGGCATAGATCAAGGGGCTGACGTCTGTGAAACGTGAATAAAACATAATTCATAATTAGCTCCCATGTGAAACCTTTCAAAGGACAGTCATTTACACCGCTCGTTAATTTAATTAATTAACCTGTAGGTTAATTAACAAGGGTTTATGAAAATCTTGATGTATATAATGTATTTCTTTCAAATATTAAAAAGCTGCTAATTTCATTAGCCTTCCATTGAATTGTTCTATTGGTATGTCTTCCGAAAGACATGCTGTGTTGGCTTATCTCTTTGGATGCACTTGAATAAGCTTTACATGACCATTCCAAAGATCAAGAACAGTCAAGTCACCCACAAACGGATCTGATATGACATTGGCTCAATGACATCTATGTCTATGTCTATTGAACTCAACCAGATTTTGTTTGAATGGGTACAGTGTCCATATTAGGACATCTGAATGGGACAAAATGAATAATTGTTCAGGGGGATAGTAATTAAGCTAACATTGAAAACTCACAGACCATCCCTTTAGCTGAGTTGCTGGTATGTGAGTCACTTCCTTGGACATCCTCCCAGGTCAACATGACATTGCCTTCAGCGTCTCCCAGTAACCAGTCTTGACAAGGAGCACACCTCTGGGCAATACAAAGGATTAGCTGTTCTCCTGGGCAATGTTTCTCAAACTCTTTAGTAGACCGAACAATGCACTGTTTTGTTCTAGCTCAGCACTAACAGCTTAACAGGTCATTGTGAAAGATCATTTGTTTTCGTTGAGTTACCTGGCAAAAGAAAGATTTAAACCGGATTGAACAAGTCAACTAATCACCTGATTCAACTAATCAATGCATCATCAAGCCCTTTGTTCAACCAGGTGTGTTAGAGCTGGGCAAGACAAAGAAAAGTGCAACCCTATGGATCCTGTATAAGATTGAGAATGTGTACTCATGTTATATCAAGTTTATTCATCCATTCCACCTGGGAGGACAGGTGCAGTTGTCAGGACTATAGGCTGCTCAGCACATACAGTAGTAGGAGTGGATTACTGTTTATTTGCGTGCAGTGGAGGGGGAAAAGTCCCAGCATATGACCCAGCGCTGGAAATCACAGCCGGGGACAGAGAGACAAATCAGTGGAGCAGCATGGAGACGGTGGCATTCATCAATGATAGATGGGCCTCACTCCCAGCCAGCAGCCAGCAGCCGGCACACTGTGGAGACCACAGTACAGTACAGCACGCTGAGAAGCACACACACACACAGATGCATTCACACACAAAGACATAATTACCTATTCTTCTTGTTTAAAGCCTACTTTGGGGCCATTTCAGAAAATATCTGATGTACGGTGTCCATGTTAGAACAGCCTCAGTCTCAGCAGAAGGCTGTCATAATATAGACACTATGTATTTGTGCCATGACAAACCATTATGTCCAGTCATTATTATAAAAGGTCATCAGGTTTGAGCTGAGACTGCTTAAGTCTCAAGTTCTCCAGTGTTTCGTTGTCATTGACTTTAACAAGGTAACCATGTCAACACGTGAAAGAGCCAAGAACAACATCCCAAAATGTTTTGCATGTCAGCAATCAAGTTTTCAAGATATATAACTTTCTAAATACAGAAATACAGCCGGTATGATGAAATACAGCTGGTATGATGCATTTTGCATCATATGATGCAAAATGCATCATACCGGCTGTATTTCTGTATTTTGGAAGTTATATATCTTAATTGCTGACATGAAAAACATTTTGCGACAATATCAACATTGGACTAATGAAACAAATACCAAAAGACAGTTTTCCTTTAAGGAACAATGGACTGAGCGTTTTCTCCCAAGTGAACTTGACCGGAATATTCCGGTCAGGTTCTGAGCCTCAGTTGTTCAAGACCTCGCTCAGAGGACACCCAGAGGGAGCCAATCAAAGTGCAGCGTGAAGCATTATGATGCGAGAGCACAACTCTTATTAACATCCAGTGTGTCCAGACAGCAGGACATTGGCTACAGGTTGGATGAGTTATATATTTAATTACTGGCTGTTAACCACTTTTCTGAGTCCTCTTCAGCCTCTGGGCATCATGGTGTCCATATTAGGACAGCTTTGACTGCTGAGACCGAGGCTGTTCTAATATGGACACCATACTGGTAGCAAGCTACTCTTCCTCTCTGAGGCGACTGTAATTCTAAAGTCTTGAATGAATTTTGAGGTGGAATTATTTAATGACAGCATACCATACAGTAACAGCACTCCCTGCGGAAGAAAATAAAGAAAATAATGTGCAAGCCAAGGAGAGGTCAACACTACAAGGCACAAAAGGCAAACTCTGTGAATATTCTGAAATGATCCTGCAATGATTTTCCCACTCCAGTCTAATATGCCATGCTGCTGAACAGACTTTCTACTGATTACCTAAGGCTCTGATATAACTTGCTCTACTGTTGTAAACGAAACTTAAGCAAATTAGCCTTGTTCTACTTCTTACAAAATCTGTCCTGCTACAAATGTATTTGCTGGAGCTTAAAATTTGATGAATGACTTTTATTCACAAGATCTGACACCACGAATGAAGTTCCCTCTGGAAAAATAAAGTTAATCTATTGTATTCATCTAACTCCAAGTAACTTCCTTCATCTAACTGTATTATTGTGAAGCAATGTCTACAAAGTTTCAAGTGTTTTATCGATTGTCATCATTTATCTATACTTAGAATCATGTGGAATATACACTGCTGTCGGGAAATGAATCTCCGGTGGTCAGTAAATGTTTAACGCAGATTGACAGGTACTTGCAGTGTGTCATCAGGTTAATATTGGGATTCATAGTAGCATGCACGTGTTGTCATGTGTCAATACATGAACATGGAGGCTGCACAAATCAGTTTCAGTAATGTTGTCAGATTCTGCTGTGGGTGCATGTCAATGCCTCTGCAAATGCTGCACCCATGGACTGCGTCTCAAATCGCACCCTATTCCTACATACTGCACTACTTTTTGACCAGAGCCCTATGGGCTGTGTACCAAATGGTACCCTATTTCCTAAATAGTGCACCGAATGGTTGCTGGTTTGAATCCCCTGAGCCGACTAGCTGAAAAATCTGTCGATGTGCCGTTGAGCAAGGCACTTAACCCTAATTGCTCCTGTAAGTCGCTCTAGATAAATGACTAAAATGTTTAAATGTAACAGGAAATTCAGTGGGGAAAAAAGTATTTAGTCAGCCACCAATTGTGCAAGTTCTCCCACTTAAAAAGATGAGAGAGGCCTGTAATTTTCATCATAGGTACACGTCAACTATGACAGACAAAATGAGATTTTTTTTCTCCAGAAAATCACAATGTAGGATTTTTAATGAATTTATTTGCAAATTATGGTGGAAAATAAGTATTTGGTCAATAACAAAAGTTTCTCAATACTTTGTTATATACCCTTTGTTGGCAATGACACAGGTCAAACATTTTCTGTAAGTCTTCACAAGGTTTTCACACACTGTTGCTGGTATTTTTGGCCCATTCCTCCATGCAGATCTCCTCTAGAGCAGTGATGTTTTGGGGCTGTCGCTGGGCAACACAGACTTTCAACTCCCTCCAAAGATTTTCTATGGGGTTGAGATCTGGAGACTGGCTAGGCCACTCAGGACCTTGAAATGCTTCTTACGAAGCCACTCCTTCGTTGCCCGGGTGGTGTGTTTGGGATCATTGTCATGCTGAAAGACCCAGCCACGTTTCATCTTCAATGCCCTTGCTGATGGAAGGAGGTTTTCACTCAAAATCTCGCGATACATGGCCCCATTCATTCTTTCCTTTACACGGATCAGTCGTCCTGGTCCCTTTGCAGAAAAACAGCCCCAAAGCATGATGTTTCCACCCCATGCTTCACCTCTTTAAGGAATACCTGGGATAGGATAAAGTAATCCTTCCTACCCCCCAAAAAAATAAAAATAAATATAACATTGTAAAGTGGTTATCCCACTGGCTATAAGGTGAATGCACCTATTTGTAAGTCGCTCTGGATAAGAGCGTCTGCTAAATGACGTAAATGTAAATGTGTTCTTTGGATGCAACTCAGCATTCTTTGTCCTCCAAACACGACGAGTTGAGTTTTTACCAAAAAGTTATGTTTTGGTTTCATCTGACCATATGACATTCTCCCAATCCTCTTCTGGATCATCCAAATGCACTCTAGCAAACTTCAGACGGGCTTGGACATGTACTGGCTTAAGCAGGGGACACGTCTGGCACTGCAGGGATTTGAGTCCCAGGCGGTGTAGTGTGTTACTGATGGTAGGCTTAGTTACTTTGGTCCCAGCTCTCTGCAGGTCATTCACTAGGTCCTCCCGTGTGGTTCTGGGATTTTTGCTCACCGTTCTTGTGATCATTTTGACCCCACGGGGGTGAGATCTTGCGTGGAGCCCCAGATCGAGGGAGATTATCAGTGGTCTTGTATGTCTTCCATTTCCTAATAATTGCTCCACAGTTGATTTCTTCAAACCAAGCTGCTTACCTATTACAGATTCAGTCTTCCCAGCCTGGTGCAGGTCTACAATTTTGTTTCTGGTGTCCTTTGACAGCTCTTTGGTCTTGGCCATAGTGGAGTTTGGAGTGTGAATGTTTGAGGTTGTGGACAGGTGTCTTTTATACTGATAACAAGTTCAAACAGGTGCCATTAATACAGGTAACGAGTGGAGGACAGAGGGAGGCTCTTAAAGAAGAAGTTACAGGTCTGTGAGAGCCAGAAATCTTGCTTGTTTGTAGGAGACCAAATACTTATTTTCCACCATAATTTGCATATAAATTCATAAAAAATCCTACAATGTGATTTTCTGGAGAAAAAAATTCTAAATTTGTCTGTCATAGTTGACGTGTACCTATGATGAAAATTACAGGCCTCTCTCATCTTTTTAAGTGGGAGAACTTGCACAATTGGTGGCTGACTAAATACTTTTTTTCCCCCACTGTAGGGTGCGATTTGGGACGAAGCCATGGAATTCCCCTTCGAGTGTGTTATATATTACAGATTCATGTTAAACCTATGATATGATATGATATAATGTTAAACCTATGATAGGGTTCATATGGAAGTTCGGACACTTCAAGGGTAAAATGGGGGTTTCAATTGTGCGGTGAGTTTTGTTTTCATGCAAGCTCAGAATCTCGATTTTTCACTATTAATTAACTATGGGAATTTTAGAAACACTTAAAATAAGGGCTGTGTTTCATGTAGGCTTACCTGGCGTGACGTTTGATAACCATGTAAATCTCTCTCGGACAAGGTGAATTTTATCAATATATTCGGCTCTATTTACTCTCAGATTCAAACATGGTAATTAGCATAAAGGTAGTCAATCTCTGCCAGCTCCTGCATGTCATCTCTATCTGACACCTTTGCTAATAGGTAGTGTGTCAATTTAAAACTTGTGCAAGATAGTTCACAGAATTGTCCATTTTGTTAATTTGTTAATTACTACATTTAGCTAACATTATGTAGTTAATCCAGAGATTCTTACCTTTGCCTCGAAATGAGCTCAATTTCGAGTCTGTCACTGATTCAGCCGAGGCTGCTCCTCCTCCTTGCTCGGGCAGGCTTCCAATCGTTTGTGGATGAGATTTTCCGGGACCTGCATGGACAGGGTGTAGTGGTGTATATCGATGACATTCTAATATATTCCGCTCACGAGCCGAGCATGTGTCCCTGGTTCAGTCGGGTGCTTGGTAGACTGTTGGAGCATGACCTGTATGTGAAGGCGGAGAAATGTCTGTTCTTCCAAGAATCCATCTCCTTCCTGGGACAGCCGCTTGTCCGCGTCAGGTGTGGAGATGGAGATTGACCGCGTTTGACAGTGCGTAATTGGCAGACTCCAACCACGGTGAAGGAGGTGCAACGGTTCTTGGGTTTTGCCAATTACTACCGGAGGTTTATCCGGGGCTTTGGGCAGGTAGCGGCTCCCATTACTTCCTTGCTAAAGGGAGGGCCGGTGCGTCTGCAGTGGTCGGCTGAGGCGGACAGGGCTTTTAGGCATCTGAAGGACCTGTTTACTTCGGCTCCGGTGCTGGCTCATCCGGATCCCTCCTTGGCATTCCAAGTTGAGGTGGATGCGTCCGAGGCTGGGATCGGTGCTGTACTCTCTCAGCGCTGGTCGCCACAAGAAAACTCCGCCCCTGTGCTTTCTTTTCTAGAAGCTCGGTCCCGGCGTGAGCGCGAATTATGATGTGGGGGACAGGGAGCTGTTAGCTCTGGTTCAAGCCCTGAAGGTGTGGAGGCATTGGCTTGAGGGGGCTAAACACCCTTTTCTCATTTTGACTGACCATCGTAACCTGGGAGTACATCCTGGCGGCGAGGAGGTTGAACCCTCGTCAGGCAAGGTGGGCTATGTTTTTCACTCGATTTGTGTTTACGCTCACCTACAGACCAGGTTCCCAGAACGCAAGGCAGACGCCCTGTCCCGACTATATGACACAGAGGAGAGGTCCATTGAGCCCACTCCCATACTCCCGGCGTCATGTCTGGTGGCACGGTGGTGTGGGAGGTTGATGCGGACATCGAGTGTACTCCCCCCAGTGTCCAGAGGATCGGATGTACGTGCCGCTCGAGGGTTCGTGATCGATTGATTTATTGGCTCACACGTCAGCCTCTCTGGTCATCCTGGTATCGGTCGGACAGTGCACTGTCTTAGTGGGAAGTGCTGGTGGCCCACTTTAGCCAAGGACGTGAGGGTTTATGTTTCCTGCTCGGTGTGCGCCCAGTGTAAGGCACCTAGACACCTGCCCAGAGGGAAATTACAACCCCTACCTGTTCCACAACGGCCGTGGTCTCATCTATCGGTGGACTTTGTCATGGACCTTCCCCCCTCACAGGGGAACACTACGATCTTGGTCGTTGTGGATCGGTTTTCGAAGGCCTGCCGTCTCATTCCTATGCCAGGTCTCCCTACAGCCCTACAAACTGCTGACGCCCTGTTTACACACGTCTTCCGGCACTACGGGTACCTGAGGATATAGAGTCAGATCGAGGTCTCCAGTTCACCTCTAGAGTCTGGAGGGCGTTCATGGAACGTCTGGGGGTCTCGATTAGCCTTACCTCAGGTTTTCACCCCGAGAGTAATGGGCAGGTGGAGAGAGTGAACCAGGATGTGGGTAGGTTTCTGAGGTCCTATTGCCAGGACCAGCAGGGGAAGTGGTCGGGATATATCCCCTGGGCAGAGATAGCCCAAAACTCACTTCGCCACTCCTCAACTAACCTTACGCCTTTCCAGTGTGTGTTAGGTTATCAGCCGGTCCTGGCACCTTGGCATCAGAGCCAGATCGAAGCCCCTGTGGTGGATGAGTGGTTTCGCGCTCGGAAGAGACCTGGAACGCTGCACATGCACACCTGCAGCGGGCTATCAGGCGACAAAAGGGTCTGGCTCTCGACCCGAAACCTGCCCCTTCGCCTGCCCTGCCGGAAGCTGGGTCGGCGGTTTGTCGGGGCCATTTAAAGTCCTGAGGAGATTGAACGAGGTTTGTTATAGGTTACAACTTCCTATTAATTACCGTATTAACCCCTCGTTCCATGTGTCTCTCCTCAGGCCGGTAGTAGCTAGTCCACTCCAGGAGTCTGAGGTACGAGAGGTTCCTCCGCCCCCACTGGACATCGAGGGGCTCCAGGCGTAGTCAGTCCGTTCCATCTTGGATTCGGCGTCGGGTGGGGGGCCTGCAGTATCTTGTGGAGTGGGAGTGGAACGGTGCTGGGTCCCTAGGACATCCTAGAGATTTCCATCAGAGTCATCCGACTCGCCCTGCTCCAGCGTCCTCCTGGCCGTCCCCGAGGCCGGGTCGGCGCATGGCTGGGCGCGCACGTCAAGGGGGTACTGTCACGGATTCAGCCAAGGCTGCTTCTCCTCCTTGCTCGGGCAGGCTTTGGCGTTCGTCATCACCGGAGTACTAGCTGCTACCGATCCATGTTTCTGTGTTAGACTTGTTATGTCTTGATTATGTACACCTGTTTCCCATTATGTTGTATTGTCTTCCCCTATTTAACCCTCTGTCATACACTGTGTGTTGTGTGTGATTGTATTCGTGATCGGCTGTCATTAGTGTGCAGGTTATTTCCTCCTGTGTGGAGATTGTATATGCTCAGTTTACTTTCAAGTAAAGTACGCTTTCGGATAAGCTCTGTGTCCTGCGTTTGACTTCGCCCACCGCAATTCACTGACGCCGTTGACAGAGTCTCATGGCATTTATATTTTGGGGGTAAATACAGGCGAATATATTTATGAAAGTCACCTTGTCCTAGAGAGATTTTTACACAGTTATCAAAACGTCACGCCAGGATAAGCCTACATGAAACACAGCCCTTATTTAAAGTATTTCTAAAATCCCTATGGGAAAAATGAATGGTGGAAAAACAATTGGAATCATTTCCCTGTTTGACCGTTACGTTTTAATGATATTATGACTCATACTGTGGTAGTCTATTCATTTTAGGAGCTGACGTGGGTACATTTGTCCATGATATTGGTTTGTGTCAGGATCTTGTAGTCGGGACATTATTCCACGATAACAATTCACTGACTGCACCCAACTCTAATACATTATTGGTGGGAACTTAGGCATGTGCCTTCTCGCTGGGTCCAACATTAAATGAGAGCTTCCATCAGAGCAGCACACACTCATTCTCTTTATACCTGATGGGAGGTGCTAATTCCAGCACTCTGATTGGTGTTTCCACACAATCACACCTGATGCTTCTCTACACTGAGTAGGCCCCTCTCTTGAGCAGGGGGAGGTACCCCAAAGCAAAATAAACTAAACGTGCAGGGACACAACCCACTGGGCATACACTGGTTGAATCAATGTTGTTTCCCCGTCATTTCAATGAAATTACTTTGAACCAACGTGGAATAGACATTGAATTGATGTCTGTGCTCAGTGGGAAGACAACATAACGGAGGGAATAGGAGGACGGACAGACACACCCATACAGACACTCGCACATGCAAACACACACATTGAGACACGGACACTGTGATACACACACACTTTTGACACCAACATCATGCAATTCTAATCCACAGAGCGTATGCTACCTTATTTTTTGATTACCACAACCTTCCAAGATGTGGTGTACCTCCTCAAGTCTCCACCTCTCAAACACAAGAGTCAACAAACACTGACTGGCTCACGTCTTCAAATTAATTGGCAATTAAGCCTATAAATGTCTGTCCACATTTTACCTGCATTCTTTCCCTCCCTCCATCATTTCACCTGCCCGACTTTGCCTCCAACAATCCGTCCCCTGTGTCTCTCACGTTTGTAACCTTTCAGGATGCTAATGGTGGCGGGAAGACAGCTGAGAGCTCAGAGAGAGGGAAATAGAGAGAGAGAGAGAGAGGGGTGGAAAGAGACGGAGAGAGAAGGAATGAAGAGAGAGGGGGAAAGAGAGGGGGAGAAAGGGAGAGACAGTGAGTAAAGATGGGGGAAAGAGATGGAAAGAAAAAAGGAGGAGAAATGGGTGGGAGAGAAAGAGAGAGAGCATGGACGAGAGAGAGAGGTAAGAAAGGAGGGAGAAGACGACAGCAAAAAAGGGAGAGCACATGGAAAGGTTATGATCCGACCCTGATCCCCACACCTGTCTCTTCCTACCACTCCTACCGCTACATAAATCTGCAATTCAGCAGCCATTAAGAATGACCCTCATTAGCGTTAATGACCCGTGCTGTACTCAGCTCCTAACAGTATACAGGGTAGGGACCATATCATCACACAATCACATCACAATCACATACAATTATTCAAACACTATTGAACACATTCATGTGCTTACTTTTCAAAAAGTGAGTCTTGAACCAGGGGTGTCCAACCCTCCTCCTGGAGATCTACTGGGTGTGCAGGCTTTTGCTCCAGCCCTTCCTATTACAACTGATTCGGCTCATCTTATGAGATGATAATTAGTAGAATCAGATGTGATAGTGTAGGGCTGGATCAAAAGCCTGCACATCCAGTAGCTTCAAGAGGAGGGTTGGCTACTCCTGGCCTAAAAGGTCAAGTCTGTGACCTTCTCCGACTGCAAGGATCGATGCGATACTTGGCATGGTGTTGAAATAGACTGCTGTTTACTTTAGGATGTTCTGGCTCTCACTCAGTGAGAAAGGTCAGTCTATTTACGTTACTATGTTGCTGAGAGACGGAAGGGTAGACGGTGAGGTGGGCAAGCCATACAAATCCATCCCTAGAATGGGCAAAGTCCCATCTCAGAAAATTGAATTGAATGACCCCAGTCTGAGGTCCTGAGCGCTCTGGAGCAAGTTTTCATCAAGGATCTCTCTGTACTTTGCTACATTTATCTTTCCCTCGATCCTGACTAGTCTCCCAGTCCCTGCCACTGAAAAACATCCCCACATCATGATGCTGCCACCACCATGCTTCACCGTAGGGATGGTGCCAGGTTTCCTCCAGACGTGACGCTTGGCATTCAGGCCAAAGAGTTGAATCTTGGTTTCCATCAGACCAGAGAATCTTGTTTCTCATGGTCTGAGAGTCCTTTAGGTGCCTTTTGGCAAACTCCAAGCGGGCTGTCATGTGCCTTTTACTAAGGAGTGGCTTCCGTCTGGCCACTCTACCATAAAGGCCTGATTGATGGAGAGCTGCAGAAATGGTTGTCCTTCTGGAAGGTTCTCCCATCTCCACAGAGGAACTCTGGAGCTCTGTCAGAGTGACCATCAGGTTCTTGGTCACCTCCCTGACCAAGGCCCTTCTCCCCTGATTGCTCAGTTTGGCTGGGCGGCCAGCTCTAGGAAGTGTCTTGGTGGTTCCAAACTTGAATGATGGAGGCCACTGTGTTCTTGGGGACCTTCAATGCTGCAGACATTTTCTGGTACTGTTCCCAGATCTTTGCCTCGACACAGTCCTGTCTCGGAGCTCTACGGACAATTCCTTCAACCTCATGGCTTGGTTTTTTGCTCTGACATGAACTCAATTTCGAGTCTCATAGCAAAGGGTCTGAATACTTATGTAAATAATGTATTTCTGTTTTTTATATTTAATTCATTTGCAAAAAATTTCTAAAAACCTGTTTTTGTATTGTCGTTATGGGGTAAGGTGTGTAGATTGATGAGGAAAAAAGTACTTTAATCCATTTTAGAATAAGGCTATAACGCAACAAAATGTGGAAAAAGTGGGTCTGAATACTTTCCGAATGCACTGTATGTTGCTGAGACACGAAAGGGTAGCCAGTGAGGTGGGCAAAGTCCCATCTCAGAACGCTGAATTGAATGAGAATTTTGGTTCTAGTCATTCTAATTATACGGAGCAGCGCTGGTGCTGTGAGGCCACAGGTACTTCAGGGTCACATTCATTAGGTATGAAATGGAAGAAAACTGAGTGAAACGGGGAGGTACTACCTGAAGTTGTCCAATAAGAACAGCTTGCTTTCGTTTTCAGTTGCGAATTGTTTCAAAATGTTATGATTTAACTGGATAAGAACCCAAATGCAGACAAGTACACGAAGCCATAGAAGTTTTAACAGGTTTATTTACAATGTTCAAAGTCCAGGTTTCCAAATATATGGGAAGAGCAAGTCCAGGTTACAGGGAGGGTAACAGATCCAGATCAGGGCAGGTGTGGTACCGTAATGTCCTAGTGTCCGTGATGAGTCCAAAAGAGAGGTCCGGTATTGAGAGCAGGATGGTGGTGGCAGGAGTGAAGCGGAGGCAGGAGTCAGGTTCCAAATATCTGTGGCACAGGAGAAAAGTAAATAGAACAGACCAAAAACACAAAGAGCAAAAAATAACCAGGTTGAGTCGGCAGCCCGAGACTAACATGGTCGTCTTGACTATGATCTGACGATGAGTGGTAAGTTTGACCGGGTCTTAAAGGCTGAGGTGATTATGGTGAATGAGCTGCAGCTGGAACCCTGACTCCCTGACACCAGACTTCACTCCTGCAATCAAGGACAGACAGAGGGGAGGGAGAGAGCAGAGAGAGCTACCTAGCAGCAGTAGGCCTAACAGTACCCCCCCTCTACGGACGCCACCTGGCGGCGGCGGGGTTTATCGGGATGTAACCTATGAAACTCTCGGACCAGAGCAGGATCCACAATGAAGCTCCTGGGCACCCAGGAACGTTCCTCGGGACCATAACCCTCCCAATCCACCAGGTACTGGAAACCACGACCTCGGCGGCGAACATCCAGAAGTCGCCGGACAGTGTAGACCGGACCCCACCCACGATCCTGGGCGGAGGAGGGGGACGAGAGGGCGGCACAGAGGGCTAACCAACACAGGCTTAATCTGGGAAACATGAAAGGTGGAATGAACCCGTAGGGAGGCAGGAAGCTGTAGCTTAACCGCGCAGGGGTTAACAATAGACAGTATCTTGAACGGTCCTATAAAACGAGGCGCCATCTTCTTAGACTCCACCTTCAATGGAAGGTCCCGTGACTTCAGCCATACCTCTTGACCAGGAGAGTAACCGGGGAGCCTGGGACCGGTGACGGTTGGCTTGCCTCTGCATGTACGCCCGAAGCTCGGGACAGAGCTACCCTGGCCTTCCTCCAGACCTGGAAGCAGCGGCGCATGTGGGACTGCACCGAGGTACCGCCAGTTCCCTCTCTTGGGAAGGGAACAGGGAGGTTGATAACCCAGAGCACACAGAAAAGGAGACAAACCAGAGGAAGCGTTAGTCAAGGTGTTATGAGCATATTCCACCCAGGGGAGCATGGAGCTCCATGACCCAGGGTTAGACCCAGTGACACAGCGAAGAGCGGTCTCCCATCTCCTGGTTCGCTCTCTCGGCTTGCCCGTTGGTCTGGGGGTGATATCCAGAGGACAGGCTGGATGTAATGCCCAAAGCTTTACAGAAAGCTTTCCACACCTGGGAGACAAACTGGGGGACCCCTGTCAGAGACAATATCCGTGGGTAGACCATGAGAGCGGAACACATGTTCAACCAAAATATCAGCCGTCTCTCTGGCAGTAGGCAGTTTAGGTAGGGCCAAAAAATGAGCGAACTTAGAAAAACGATCAATCACCGTAAGAATGACAGTCTTACCAGACGAGGGGGAAGTCCAGTGACAAAATCCATAGCGATATGCGACCAGGGCCGGCTGGGTATAGGTAGAGGTCGTAGATGACCAGCGCTGGCCTGGGTGGAGTTCTTACTTCGTGCACATACCGTACAAGCAGCAAGGAAGGCTCGAGTGTCCACCTCCATCGTGGCCCACCAGAACTTACGTCGCACAAAGTCAAGGGTCCGCGAAACTCCAGGGTGACAGGTAAGGGGAGACGAGGTGAGCCCACTGAAGTACCTGGGAGCGAGCAGACTCAGGGACAAACATCCGGTTAGGGAGGACCCCTCCCAGGGTCAGCTTGATGATGTTGAGCCTGTCTAACAATCCCCTCGATGTCACATGTGATGACTGCAATACTGCAGGTAGGAGGCAAAATGGGTTCAGGGTTACTACCAGTATCAACAGCCGAATGAACACGAGACAGGGCGTCAGGCTTGACGTTGCGTGACCCAGGACGGTAAGACAGAGAAAAATTGAATCTCCCAAAAATAGTGCCCACCTGGCTTGGCGGGGTTGAGCTGCTTCGCTGACTGGAGGTAAGCCAGATTCTTATGATCCGTCCAAACGATGAAGGGTTGTTCCGCCCCCTCCAACCAATGTCGCCACTCCTCGAGAGCCAGCTTAACGCGAGCAGTTCACGATTGCCAACATCATAATTCCTCTCTGCCTGAGAAAGTTTCCTTGAGAGAAAAGCACAGGGATGCAGTTTGTTATCTTCAGAGAACGTTGTGACAACACTGCACCTACCCCAGTGTCGGATGCATCCACCTCCACGACAAACTTGCGGTCGGGGTCCGGCTGCATCAGAATGGGAGCCGAGGCGAGCGATGTTTCCAGTTCTTCGAACGCTGATTCGGCCCCTTCATTCCAAGCGAACGGTCGTGAGATGGAGGTGAGAGCGGTGAGTGGCGCCGTAATGCGGCTGTAGTCCTTGATGAACCTCCTATAGAAGTTCGCAAACCCCAGGAATCGTTGAAGTTGTTTGCGGGTAGAGGGAGCTGGCCAGTCCGTGACAGCAGAGATCTTAGCTGGGTCCATCCGCAACTCCCCTGAGCTATGATGTAACCCAAAAAGAGGTCTCAGACACATGAAATTCACATTTCTCCATCTTCACAAACAGTTTGTTCTCCAACAACCTTTGCAACACCTGGCGCACATGTAGATCATGTTCCTGGGAGGACTCTGAGAAAATCAAGATATCATCCAGATAGACAAAAACAAACCGATTCAACATGTCCCGAAGGACATCATTGACTAGTGCCTGAAAAACAGCAGGGGGCATTGGACAACCCAAAAGGCATAACCAGATACTCAAAATGTCCCAAGGGTGTGTTGAAGGCAGTCTTCCATTCATCACCCTTACGAATGCGCACCAGGTGATACGCATTTCGTAGATCCAGTTTCGTAAAGATGGTAGCACCATGAAGGAGGGGAAAAGCAGAATTAATCAAAGGCAGAGAATACTTGTTCTTAATGGTGATGTTGTTAAGACCACGGTAATCAATACAGGGTCTGAGGGTCTTATCCTTCTTAGCAACAAAAAGAATCCCGCTCCTACAGGTGACGAGGAAGGACGCATAATACCTGCCGCCAAGGAGTCCCGAATGTAGTTCTCCATAGCCTCCGTCTCCGGCCGGGAGAGATTGTACAGGCGACTGCTGGGGAGCGGGGCTCCTGGCTGGAGGTCAATGGCGCAGTCGTAAGGCCGGTGAGGGAGGAAGAGAAGTAGCTCTGTGTTTGCAGAAAACGGATGCCAGGTCATGATACGCGTCAGGGACAGCAGAGAGATCCATGGACTCCAGTGGAGGTTGAGGCACAGTACTGGCAGGGAGTCTGAGCAGAACACAAACAATTCACATGACAAAATGTGCTCCATGAAACAATGTTACCTGTCACCCAATCAATGTGTGGATTGTGTCTTATGAGCCAGGGGGATACCAAGGACCAGGGGGTGTCTGTGGGCAGTCGATAATATGGAATTGAATGTTCTCCTGATGATTTCCCGACACTCTAAGACAAACAGGAACAGTTTGATGGGTAATACGGTCAACAATTGTCCATTTAGACCCTTAGCCTGCAGCGGACAGTCCATAGGAACAGTCTCCAAATCCATTTGTTGAGCCCACTCTCTATCCAAAAAAGCTTTCGTCGGCACTCAGAGTCAATCAGCGCACTAACAGAGAAATTCTGGGACTGCCACTGGAGGGATGCCTGGAGCAGAATGCGGGGAGAAGAGGAAGAATCCGCTGCTCGGCTCACCAAAACTTCTCCCATTAATGATGAGCCGGCCCTTTTCCCCGGACCGAACTGGGCAGGAAGGAACGAAATGACCAGCTTCTCCACAATACAGGCAGACCCGGAGCCTGAATACGACGTGCACGCTCCTCTGAGGACAACCGTGACCCGACCCACCTCCATGGCTTGGGTTCAGTGCTCCTCGTATCGACTTTCGGGAAGACACGGCTTTCTCCGTAGGGAAGATGCAGGGAGGAGTTTGTTGATGACAGACAGGTTGCTTGGAACTAACACTCCTCTCCCGGCGGCGCTCCCGAATCCGATTATCCAACCTGATAGTGAGTGAAATAAGTTTATCCAGCGTAGCCGATTCATCATATGACACCAATTCATATTTTAAAGTCTCAGACAAAGCATTGATGAACACTCCTTGTAATGCCTCGTCATTCCAACCACTCACTGCTGCTAAAGTCCGAAACTCCACTGCCATCTCCGCCACACTACGAGCCCCCTGTCGAAGAGAGAACAACCGTTTCGCAGCCTCCTTGCCTCGTACGGGGTGGTCAAAACCTTCCTCATCTCCGTGGTGAAGGCAACGTGAAGCGTTGCAAATGTCCGACTGACTCTCCCATACCGCGGATCCCCAGGCACGAGCGGAACCGCTAGTAGAGTTAATAAGGTAGGCAATACGGGCTCTTTCTGAGGCGTAGGTGAGGGGCTGTTGTTCAAACACTAACGAGCATTGAGTCAAAAAATCGCCACAGGTTCCCATGTTCCCGTCATAGCGCTCTGGAGCAGGAACAAAAGGCTCTCTGATCTGGGCTGAAGGGGTAGTAAGGGCAGACACTTGATTGGTGAGTAATTGAACCTGATTAAGCAGCACCTGACTGTCCTCAGCAATCGTCTTAAACAGGGTATCATGTTGGCCAAGTAAAATGCCCTGATTGGCTATGGCAGTCCAAATTTCAGTGCACTCTGGGGTGGTATCCGAGCTACTGTCTGCTGGGTTCATGTTGGTCAGATCATACTGTTATGATTTAACTGGATAAGAACCCAAATGCAGACAAGTACACGAAGCCATAGAAGTTTTAACAGGTTTATTTACAATGTTCAAAGTCCAGGTTTCCAAATATATGGGAAGAGCAAGTCCAGGTTACAGGGAGGGTAACAGATCCAGATCAGGGCAGGTGTGGTACCGTAATGTCCTAGTGTCCGTGATGAGTCCAAAAGAGAGGTCCGGTATTGAGAGCAGGATGGTGGTGGCAGGAGTGAAGCGGAGGCAGGAGTCAGGTTCCAAATATCTGTGGCACAGGAGAAAAAGTAAATAGAACAGACCAAAAACACAAAGAGCAAAAATAACCAGGTTGAGTCGGCAGCGAGACTAACATGGTCGTCTTGACTATGATCTGACGATGAGTGGTAAGTTTGACCGGGTCTTAAAGGCTGAGGTGATTATGGTGAATGAGCTGCAGCTGGAACCCTGACTCCCGCACACCAGACTTCACTCCTGCAATCAAGGACAGACAGAGGGGAGGGAGAGAGCAGAGAGAGCTACCTAGCAGCAGTAGGCCTAACACAAAATGTTTTGCTATGGTGTGCCCTGATGAACATGCCTCAGGTTTTTAACCTACAACCCTTCAACAATCAACTAAACAAAGTCGCCTTGTCATCATCCCTGCCTACTGCTGTATCCCTCCTCAAAGAGACAAGTCCAAACACAGCTTTATCAGCGAACGGGGCGGCTCCCCTTTGAAGGCCTAGAGAATGTGCGGGTGCAAATCAAACTGCCCCCAGCTCAGCCCTCTCAGGGTTTGTGTGCAAAACACCACAGCTGAGTCACTGTGGAGAAAGTGGCAACAGCGGCAGCCATTGAACTGTGAGGAGAATGAAGGCTGAGGATTAAGCTCTTTAAACATGACAGCTCTGTGTATGACTGGGAACACGCTGTACTAATATAACCTAGTCAATTATTTTACTGTTATATTAGACATCCTTTTCTTTTATCTTTTTTTATTCATTTCTTTTATTGCCTTGTTTTTGTTTTTGATCTCAGTTATTTGACTGTTTTACTGTAAAGTGTTTGGCAATTTGAAATGCACTGCAAATAAAGTTTGATTAAATGTGATATATTGTAGCCATAAGGCAACTCCGCGTTTTTCTAGAACTACTTCTCAGTTCTGTAGTCTCAGAAACCCTGTCCAGGTCCCGCTTCACTTGAATCACAGGTTGCTGGTAATCTGTACAGAATATCTGTTCCTCTGTGCTCTCTTGTAATCTCAGCTGTGTTTTGTGTCAGAGAGGCAGCGCTCCTCTCATCTCCCCAGAGTGAGAGTGGAGCAGCTCTAGCTAGTCTTATCTGGCCTGGCTGCTGGCTGGCTGGCTGGGTCCTCAGCTGCCACAGGGGGAGATAGATTCATCTGGAAATAAACTTTACATGTTCAGGGAGGGAGGAGAGGATGGAGGGAGAGGGGAGATGGGATTGGGGGTGGAGATGGTGAGAAAGAACAAAGCGACAGCACGACACACAGAGTGAGGATGTGGATGAGACTAGACTAAGCTAGGCTAGACATAACAGAGGAAATGTGATAAAGCTTCAACTCTGAGCAGTGTAGCGAGGGGCTGTACTGTATATGCAACCAACTGATCTTTTCCATTTTGTTTTGTTTTTGTGCAATCTCTGTTTAGTTTCATCATGTTGCAAAATTCCAAGGGGCCTCATTTATGAATGATGCGTAGGCACAAATCTGTGCATAAACCATGCGTGGGATCATTTCCACGCAAAGTGCGAGATTTAGCAATATGAACGTTTGCTTGAGAGTGTTCGTAAATTTACGCACAGCCATGACCATGTGTACGCACAGTACCACGTGGTGTAATAAGGGAACTGCTTGTTAAGCGTAGAATAGGGAAATATATGTTGAAAATTTGTGAAATAATTAAATAGTTTTATTTAATTGTATTTACACTGTGGATTTATGCTATATATAATTTGACCACATCAGTACAGTAATTTGTTAAATTAGAAGCACATGTGAAAGTGAAACCATTGTTGAAATACTACAAAAGGGGGAAATCGAATGAGAGACGGCTGATCTTGCTCTGTTGGAAGATTTGGCACACACTGCATTTCGCAGAGGGTGCGTTTTTAGAGACAGGTAGGACTCATTTGCAGAAAGTACAGATGGTCTCATCAGATATCAATTCCCAACACCAATCGAATAGGATCTTTGCAAGGATTTAAGATCTAATTTAAAAAGGCAAACACATGCCATTCCGGTGCACATCCAAGTGCCATCCACCCTCGCGTTTTTGGCAACGGCCACTTTTCAACGGGAGCTTGCCGGATCGGCATCTCACAGCCCTCGATGAGCCAATGTTTTGGATGCAATCATCAGCAAAACGTACAATAACACATACAATTTCCATACACCATCGCACAACAGGTTGAAGTCACAAGGGGTTTCTTTGCCATGATGCCATCAATGGGTTCCCAAATATGAACGGAGCAATAGACGGCACCCACATCGCCATAAAATAACCATTTCAAAATTATTTCAACTATGTGAACAGAAAAAACCCTAATCATGTCATAGCATGCTTCAAATGAAATCATAAATAAACATACAGGGCTGCTTGTGTTCAGGTAAAGGCTTTTAGAGGACAACAACACTCTGAACTAAACTATCTCTTCACTCTGAACGGCCCCATGAGAGTAAATACACTCTCCATGTTTTGTCTCTGCGTAGCAACGCTGCATAATTGTTGAGGTGCTGCACTTACAGGGTTGCCTGCTCTGTATGGTGCTCTGGACTAATGTGTGTGTGTGTGTGTGTGTGTGTATGCCTGTGTGTGAGCTGCCTGCTCAGCTCTACATGGAGGTTTGTATTAATGTGTGTGTGTGCGTGTGTGTGATGCTCTGTACTAATGTGCGGGTGCGTGTGTGTGTGCATGTCTGCATGTGTGTGAGCTGCCTGCTCTGCATGGTGCTCTGTGCTAGTGCTGCCAGCATCAAGGTGTTGTGACAGTCAACTCCCTGCTGTGGAAGCCACTCAGTATTTCTGTCAATTTAACAAAACACTTAGTTTTCTCCCTTTCAGGCAGCCGCAAACAACAACAACAATATTTCCAAAGAAAATGTCAAAAACATAATATTGGATTGTAGTGAAGACCAGGACAGAACTTGTTTAGCGATGTGTCATTGGCGTTAGAAAAGGGGAGAGTTCCTGGAGGAGGGAAATCCAATAGAGCCGTAAATATTCCAGGAGCATCAGTCAAATCATCTCTGGACTGTTGGTCTGTTTGTCTGCTGCAAATGAAAAGACGCCAGTGGCGGGTATTCATGGATGCCAAGGGAAGCCAGGCTTCCCCCAAAAATGGACCAACACAAAAAAATAAAAAATAATTATGTATCTTTTGTCTCTGTGTTTCATGAATTTCCTTCAATTCGCAAGAGGCTCAATGTATCTCACCGGAGAAAGCATCCGAGCGAACAAAACAGCACCCCTCTGTCTCAGTATATGTAGCTTATCTACAGTGAATTCGGAAGGTATTCAGACCCCTTGACCTTTTCCACATTTTGTTACGTTACAGCCTTATTCTAAAATTGATTTTTTTTATTCCCTCATCAACCTACACACAATACCCCATAATGACAAAGCAAAAACAGTTTAAGGGAAATATCACATTTACATAAGTATTCAGACCCTTTACTCAGTACTTTGTTGAAGCACCTTTGGCAGCGATTACAGCCTCGAGTCTTATTGGGTATGACGCTACAAGCTTGGCACACCTGTACTTGGGGAGTTTCTCCCATTCTTCTCTGCAGATCCTCTAAAGCTCTGTCAGGTTGGATGGGGGAGCGTCGCTGCACAGCTATTTTCAGATTCTCTCCAGAGAGGTTCGATCGGGTTCAAGTCCGGGCTCTGGCTGGGCCATTCAAGGACATTCAGAGACTTGTCCCGAAGCCACTCCTGCATTGTCTTGGCTGTGTGCTTAGAGTCATTGTCCTGTTGGAAGGTGAACCTTTGCCCAAGTCTGAGGTCCTGAGCGCTCTGGAGCAGGTTTTCATCATGGATCTCTATGTACTTTGCTCCGTTCATCTTTCCCTCGATCCTGACTAGTCTCCCTGTCCTTGCCACTGAAAAACATCCCCATAGCATGATGCTGCCACCACCATGCTTCACTGTAGGGATGGTGCCAGGTTTCCTCCAGACATGATGCTTGGCATTCAGGACAAAGAGTTCAATCTTGGTTTCATCAGACCAGATACTCTTGTTTCTCATGGTCTGAGAGTCCTTTAGGTGCCTTTTGGCAAACTCCAAGCGGGCTGTCATGTGCCTTTTACTGAGGAGTGGCTTCCGTCTGGCCATTCTACCATAAAGGCCTGATTGGTGGAGTTCTGCAGAGATGGTTGTCCTTCTGGAAGGTTCTCCCATCTCCACAGAGGAACTCTGGAGCTCTGTCAGAGAGACCATCGGGTTCTTGTTCACCTCCCTGACCAAGGCCCTTTTCCTCCGATTGCTCAGTTTGGCTTAGCGGCCAGCTTTAGGAAGAATCTTGGTGGTTCCAAACTTTTTCCATTTAAGAATGATGGAGGCCACTGTGCTCTTTGGGACCTTCAACGCTGCAGAATTGTTTTGGTACCCTTCCCCAGATCTGTGCCTTGACACAATCCTATCTCTGAACTTTAAGGACAATTCCTTCGACCTCATGGCTTGGTTTTTGCTCTGACATACACTGTCAGCTGTGGGACCTTACAGTATATAGACAGGTGTGTGCCTTTCTAAATCATGTCCAAACAATTGAATTTACCAAAAGTGGACTCCAATCAAGTTGTAGAAACATCTCAAGGATGATCAATAGAAACAGGATGCACCTGAGCTCAATTTCGAGTCTCAAAGCAAAGGGTCTGAATACTTATGTAAATAAGTAGTATTTTTTATTTTTTTAGATACATTTGCAAACATTTTCTAATAGCTGTTTTTGCTTTGTCATTATTTGGGGTATTGTGTGTAGTAGATTGATGAGGACATTTTATTTATTTAACCAATTTTAGAATAAGGCTGTAACGTAACAAAATTATCACAAGACACAGGTTGTAATATGGCTTTTTTGGGCTTGAGATAAAATGTCACCTTTTATATGAAGGTATTTTGATACATATTTGTTTTATAGTTTAGAAATGAAAGCACTTTATGTATCTCGTCCCCCCATTACAAGGTGTTATAAGTATTTGTGATAAAGGAAATAATTGCAACATCATCGTATTGCTAATGAGGCTGTTCGGGTGACTGTGTTTATGCTCAAACTGAGCTCACAAGACCTCTGAGAAGCTAAATAATTTTGATTAACGTACAGTGGCTTGCGAAAGTATTCAGCCCCCTTGGCATTTTTCCTATTTTGTTGCTTTACAACCTGGAATTAAAATTGATTTTTGGGGGGTTTGCATCATTTGATTTACACAACATGCCTACCACTTAAAAGATGCAAAATAAGACAAAAAAACAGAAAACTTGAGCGTGCATAACTATTCACCCCCCCCCCAAAGTCACCTTTGGCAGCAATTACAGCTGCAAGTCTCTTGGGATATGTCTCTATAAGCTTGGCACATCTAGCCACTGGGATTTTTGCCCATTCTTCAAGGGAAAACTGCTCCAGCTCCTTCAAGTTGGACGGGTTCCGCTGGCCTTTGACTAGGCCATTCCAAGACATTTAAATGTTTCCCCTTAAACAACTTGAATGTTGCTTTAGCAGTATGCTTAGGGTCATTGTCCTGCTGGAAGGTGAACCTCCGTCCCAGTCTCAAATCTCTGGAAGACTGAAACAGGTTTCCCTCAAGAATTTCCCTGTATTTAGCGCCATCCATCATTCCTTCAATTCTGACCAGTTTCCCAGTCCCTGCAGATGAAAAACATCCCCACAGCATGATGCTGTCACCACCATGCTTCACTGTGGGGATGGTGTTCTCAGGGTGATGAGAGGTGTTGGGTTTGCGCCAGACATAGCGTTTTCCTTGATGGCCAAAAAGCTCAATTTTAGTCTCATCTGACCAGAGTACCTTCTTCCATATGTTTGGGGAGTCTCCCACATGGCTTTTGGCTAACACCAAACGTGTTTGCTTATTTTTTTCTTTAAGCAATGGCTTTTTTCTGGCCACTCTTCCGTAAAGCCCAGCTCTGTGGAGTGTACGGCTTAAAGTGGTCCTATGGACGATACTCCAATCTCCGCTGTGGAGCTTTGCAGCTCCTTCAGGGTTATCTTTGTTGCCTCTCTGATTAATGCCCTCCTTGCCTGGTCCGTGAGTTTTGGTGGGCGGCCCACTCTTGGCAGGTTTGTTGTGGTGCCATATTCTTTCCATTTTTTAATAATGTATTTAATGGTGCTCTGTGGGATGTTCAAAGTTTCAGATATTTTTTTATAACCCAACCCTGATCTGTACTTCTCCACAACTTTGTCACTGACCTGTTTGGAGAGCTCCTTGGTCTGCATAGTGCCGCTTGCTTGGTGGTGCCCCTTGCTTAGTGGTGTTGCAGACTCTGGGGCCTTTCAGAAAAGGTGTATATATACTGAGATCATATGACAGATAATGTGACACTTAGATTGCACACAGGTAGACTTTATTATTATTATTTATTTATTTTTTTGTCATTTAGCAGACACTCTTATCCAGAGCGACTTACAGTTAGTGAGTGCATACATTATTTTTTATTTTTCATACTGGCCCCCTGTGGAATCGAACCCACAACCCTGGCGTTACAAACGCCATGCTCTACCAACTGAGCTACATCCCTGCCAGCCATTCCCTCCCCTACCCTGGATGACGCTGGCCCAATTGTGCGCCGCCCCATGGGTTATTTAACTAATTATGTGACTTCTGAAGGTAATTGGTTGCACCAGATCTTATTTAGGGCCTTCATAGCAAAGGGGGTGAATACATATGCACGCACCACTTTTCCGTTATTTATTTTTTAGAATTTCACTTCACCAATTTGGACTATTTTGTGTATGTCCATTACATAAAATCCAAATAAAAATCCATTTAAATTACATGTTGTAATGCAACAAAATAGGAAAGTATTATCCCAGTTTACCTATTTGCTTATGGTCTTGCCTACGCCTAGCGAACAGTTTTTTAAATTATATGAGAAAAAAATATTCCATTTTATTTGGACGGGCCTATTTATATAATGAATATGAATTTGGAGTACAGAAATTATTAAATATTAAAGCATTAGACCTATCACTAAAAGCTTCAGTCATACAAAAGTTATACTTAAATCCGAACTGGTTCTCTAGCAAATTAGTAAGATTGTCTCACCCAATGTTCAAGAATGGTATTTTTCCCTTTATTCACTTTCAGTTATTTGAAAAGGAGATAATCTCCCAAATATCACTATTTCTAAAACATGCCATAGAAAGTTGGTTGCAATTTCAATTTAATCCTCCAGAAACGACAGAACAAATAATGCAACATATATTGTGGTTAAACTCAAATATACTAATTGACAAAAAAACTTTTATTTTTGACTAAATGTTTAAAAAAGGTATACTCTTTGTAAATGATATCATCGGTAGAACTGGTGGAGTTATGTCGCACATGCAGCTAACAAAAACATATGGAAATGTCTGCTCTACACAAAATTACAACCAAATAATTGCAGCCTTACCGCAAAAATTGAAGAGGAAAGGGGTAGAAAGTAAGGAACTTGTCTGTCGGCCTTGCATTAAAGAACATAATTGGTTAAGGAAAACTGTGATAAATAAAAAAAGTATATCAGTTTCATTTAAGGACCAAAGGATTGACAGCCGTCCCATATAGATTGCAAAATAGTTGGGAAGAGATTTTTGACGTACCGATCCCATGTCATAGTGTTTATGAACTGATACGCAAAACGACACCGGATTCAAAACTTAGAATCTTTCAATTTAAATTATTATATAAAATTCTTGCTACCAATAGAATGTTATTAATATGGGGGATACAATCTTCCCAGCTCTGCAGATTTTGCTGTGAAGAGACAGAATCATTAGATCATTTGTTTTGGTACTGTCCATTTGTAGCTTGTTTTTGGACACAGGTCCAGGAATGGATAAAGGATTGCAATATTTACCTGGAGCTAACCTTGCAGATAGCATTACTGGGTGATCTGAAAAGTCATAGTCAATCGATCAATAACATAATAATACTTTTAGCAAATTTTTTTATTTTCAATTCACAATCTGTAGAAACAATGAGAATAGAAAGGTTCAGAACTTTTGTAAGACATCACAGCACAGTTGAAATATATATGGCAAATAGAAATCCTATATGGATGGTGTTAAAAGATAGATGGGAGGTGTTGAATGGAATTGAAGGATGGGACTAATAACAACTAACAAATAATAATAACAAGATAACTAATAATGTAAGCATACTGTGTCCATAATAAGTATATAGGTTGTAGGTTGGGAGCTTTTGTGAAAGAGCACAGTTAGAACGATATGGCATATAGAAGCAAACCGGATGGACATCATGAAAATGATCGGAGAGGTTGAGAGTAGAGGAAGTTCAGGAGAAAAAACAAACAAAATATAATTATTGTAAAATTGACTGTGTCCATAAAATGTAGATAGTAGGTATTAGCTGGAAGTAGAGGCCTAAGCATTGTTGTTCACTAGTTTACTCCAAGTAGGGAAAGGGTGGTGAGTTGGAAAGTAATAAAGGGGAATATATATATATATTTTTAAAGGATATGTATGTGTATGTATGTATGTATGTATGTATGTATGTATGTATGTATGTATGTATGTATGTATGTATGTATGTATGTGTGTATATGTATGTATATATATATATATATAATATATATATATGTATGTATGTATGTATGTATGTATGTATGTATGTATGTATGTATGTATGTATGTATGTATGTATGTATGTATGTATGTATGTATGTATGTATTAGATGATGTCACGAGAGGCTGTGTCCTGGAGGGACGTTACATCCCCCTGAGGTGGCTGCAAACCCAGACAGCTATGGCTCCATCTGCTGGTATGGTCGGGAACTCCACCCCTCTATGGCCAATCTTCCCACGCAGCTGAAACAAATGAGGAGCTGATGAGCTGAAGGTTTGGGAAGGGAAGAGAGACAGTCTCCAACCTGGGCTCTCTGGAGGACAAGAGTGCTGCACGTCCACTTCCATGAGGAATATAAGGATTTGGAGATACTTACCTTTGGGAAATACTCACCTTTGGATATATGCACCTGTGGAAATACGTGAGAGACATTTGGAAGGACTTTTTGCTGGGTTGGCCACTAGCTGCAACGTGGACTACAGTAAGGCTGGGGAAAAGTTATCTGAGCGAGTGAGAATTATGATTTTGGATGTGGAAGAGACATCCCTGAACTGTTAACCCTTAAAGAGCCACAAGAGAACAGAATTTTGTTATATTTTCGTTAATTTCCCAAGACCTATAATAAAATCCTTGTTTTGTTTGAACCTTGTCTCCTTGCACTACTTGAGCAATCCCGCTGAAAGGATCTGTGACGTCACGAGAGGCTACACAGCTTTCAGCGGGATTGTGTAGTCCACGTTGCAGCTAGTGGCCAACCCAGCAAAAAGTCCTTCCAAATGTCTCTCACGTATTTCCACAGGTGCATATATCCAAAGGTGAGTATTTCCCAAAGGTAAGTATCTCCAAATCCTTATATTCCTCATGGAAGTGGACGTGCAGCACTCTTGTCCTCCAGAGAGCCCAGGTTGGAGACTGTCTCTCTTCCCTTCCCAAACCTTCAGCTCATCAGCTCCTCATTTGTTTCAGCTGCGTGGGAAGATTGGCCATAGAGGGGTGGAGTTCCCGACCATACCAGCAGATGGAGCCATAGCTGTCTGGGTTTGCAGCCACCTCAGGGGGATGTAACGTCCCTCCAGGACACAGCCTCTCGTGACATCACAGTATGTATGTATGTATGTATGTATGTATGTACAGTGGGGAAAAAAAGTATTTAGTCAGCCATCAATTGTGCAAGTTCTCCCACTTAAAAAGACGAGAGAGGCCTGTAATTTTCATCATAGGTACACGTCAACTATGACAGACAAAATGAGAGAAAAAATCCAGAAAATCACATTGTAGGATTTTTTATGAATTCATTTGCAAATTATGGTGGAAAATAAGTATTTGGTCACCTACAAACAAGCAAGATTTCTGGCTCTCACAGACCTTTAACTTCTTCTTTAAGAGGCTCCTCTGTCCTCCACTCGTTACCTGTATTAATGGCACCTGTTTGAACTTGTTATCAGTATAAAAGACACCAGTCCACAACCTCAAACAGTTACACTCCAAACTCCACTATGGCCAAGACCAAAGAGCTGTCAAAGGACACCAGAAACAAAATTGTAGACCTGCACCAGGCTGGGAAGACTGAATCTGCAATAGGTAAGCAGCTTGGTTTGAAGAAATCAACTGTGGGAGCAATTATTAGGAAATGGAAGACATACAAGACCACTGATAATCTCCCTCGATCTGGGGCTCCACGCAAGATCTCACCCCGTGGGGTCAAAATGATCACAAGAACGGTGAGCAAAATCCCAGAACCACACGGGGGGACCTAGTGAATGACCTGCAGAGAGCTGGGACCAAAGTAACAAAGCCTACCATCAGTAACACACTACGCCGCCTAGGGACTCAAATCCTGCAGTGCCAGACGTGTCCCCCTGCTTAAGCCAGTACATGTCCAGGCCCATCTGAAGTTTGCTAGAGTGCATTTGGATGATCCAGAAGAGGATTGGGAGAATGTCATATGGTCAGATGAAACCAAAATATAACTTTTTGGTAAAAACTCAACTCGTCGTGTTTGGAGGACAAAGAATGCTGAGTGGCATCCAAAGAACACCATACCTACTGTGAAGCATGGGGGTGGAAACATCATGCTTTGGGGCTGTTTTTTCTGCAAAGGGACCAGGACGACTGATCCGTGTAAAGGAAAGAATGAATGGGGCCATGTATCGTGAGATTTTGAGTGAAAACCTCCTTCCATCAGTAAGGGCATTGAAGATGAAACGTGGCTGGGTCTTTCAGCATGACAATGATCCCAAACACACCGCCCGGGCAACGAAGGAGTGGCTTCGTAAGAAGCATTTCATGGTCCTGGAGTGGCCTAGCCAGTCTCCAGATCTCAACCCTATAGAAAATCTTTGGAGGGAGTTGAAAGTCCGTGTTTCCCAGCGAAAGCCCCAAAACATCATTGCTCTAGAGGAGATCTGCATGGAGGAATGGGCCATAATACCAGCAACAGTGTGTGAAAACCTTGTGAAGACTTACAGAAAACGTTTGACCTGTGTCATTGCCAACAAAGGGTATATAACAAAGTATTGAGAAACGTTTGTTATTGACCAAATACTTATTTTCCACCATAATTTGCAAATAAATTCATAAAAAATCCTACAATGTGATTTTCTGGATATTTTTTTCTCAATTTGTCTGTCATAGTTGACGTGTACCTATTATGAAAATTACAGGCCTCTCTCATCTTTTTAAGTGGGAGAACTTGCACAATTGGTGGCTGACTAAATACTTTTTTCCCCCACTGTATGTATGTATGTATGTATGTATGTCTATATATATATATATGTGCATGTATATATATATATATATATAATTATATATAAAAAACATGGGGGATTGGAAGTGATGCAGACAATTACATTGATGTAAGTTACAATCTATCTACAATATTAAGCTGATCTACCCCCCCAAAAAATAGGAAAAACACCAAGGGGGATGACATTTTTGCAAGGCACTGTATCCTCATTATCATGCTTGATGTTGAGCGTACCATAGCTGCTGTGTAAATCTACCGTGGCAAGAAGAAATCAGATACAGCATTTGCACAACAGCAAAATCATAACAAACTGATTCGCTAACCAATTGGACACCTGGAGATGCACTAGTAGGTGCATCTGTACCAAACATGCACCACTCACTGTGGGGTTTCAGAGGAGACTGCTATGAAGGCTGGGAATAATAGGGCTTCTAATTTATGTCTCCCTCCACTCTTCAGCTATAGAATCTGTCACTTCTCTCTCCAGATATACTGTAGATGTATTTCTGTAGAATCTATCTCTCCACTCTCCAGATATAGATGTATTTCTATAGGATCTGTCACTCCACTCTCCAGATATAGATGTATTTCTATAGAATCTATCTCTCCTCTCTCCAGGTGTTGATGTTTCTATATAATCTATCTCTCCTCTCTCCAGGTGTTGATGTATTTCTATAGGATGTGTCACTCCACTCTCCAGATATAGATGTAATTCTATAGGATCTGTCACTCCACTCTCCAGATATAGATGTATTTCTATAGAATCTATCTCTCCTCTCTCCAGGTGTTGATGTTTCTATAGAATCTATCTCTCCACTCTTCAGATATAGATGTATTTCTATAGGATCTATCTCTCCTCTCTCCAGGTACATATGTATTTTGTAGGATCTGTGTCTATTTGAACAACACAGTCTGCAGAATCAGGGGGATAATCTATTTACTTGCGGTTCTACACCCAGGGAGACAGATTTGCAGCTAATAACATCTGAGCAGCTTCCCAGAGCAGCACTGCTGTTCCTCCTCCTGCCAAAGACATGTCAGCAACACACTGGAACTGGCAGGACAGCCAGACAGACAGACACAGAAGCTAGGAAGAGGGAGACACACACACACACAGTCTTGTTTTACTAACCTTGTGGGGACACACAATTGACACACACACACACACACACAAACACACACACAAACACACACACACACACACACACTGTTAGCTATCTGAATGGCAAGTGTGTATTTCATGTGACTTTCGCTGTACAGGTCACCTCCTCAAATGGTTTCATAATGGACATAAACTCTATTTTTTTCACTTGCACCATCACTCATAACCTTCAGCTGGCTGGTCCAGTGTGTTTATTTGGATCCCCATTAGCTTTTTCAGAAGCAGCAGGGGTCCTTCCTGGGGTCCACAAAAAACACAAAGCATGACAAGTAACAAAACACTGATACACTGATAGACAAGGACAGTCACACACATTTGAAATACAATGATTTGTTTCATGAAATGCACACAACTGTGATGAATACCAATACTGACCTCTTTCTAAATGGCTTCTGATATCATCAGGATAATTCCTGTGGCCTGTAAATGGGCGGAGAAGAGCTAAATGAATTTGCACTGTGCACCCACAGTATGAATACCATTTCAACAAAAGGGAACCGTATATTTCACAGAGTCAGTCTTGCTGACGACCTGCCACAACAATTGGATCAAACAGGCTCTAGTCAGTTTAGTAAAACAATGATGTGTCGGTCCCCTCGGCGGTCAGAAAGGGCCTGTGTGTGTGTGTACATGTTTCTCCTGACAAAGTGTCATTTCCTTCAGGTGTATAACAATAAGTACTGATCCATCTCCTGGGAGGTGTGTGTGTTTCAGGGTGTGTGTGTGTGTGTGTGTGTGTGTGTGTGTGTGTGTCGTGCTCCTCCTCTGCCTCAGAGTTGCGTAACAACGAGGTTAGAGTGTAAACCCAAGGCAAGGGGAAGAGCGAGATGAGTAGAGAGAGAGAGAGAGAGAGAAGGGGTATGGGTTTCTCTCAAGTCTCACCTTTACATGTCATTTGTTCTTTTTACAGGAAACGAAGTGCTGTGAGCACCGCTTATAGAGGTGTAGAGCAGCTGCTCCTGTTTGGAAAGGACAAAGCTGTTACTCACAAAGTCAATATTTTCAAATATTGGAAATTCTTCATGTTACTAGGCCTTCAGGGAAATCATAGGCCTATTTCTCAGCCGCACGTTTCCCATTGGGGACGGTTTAAACACAGACAAGTCTCTCTTGTAAAATAGATTTTTATTCTCAGTGGATTCACCTGAATAAATAAAGGCAAAAATAATTACAAATATTTGAAATAAGCTATTTAAAAGTATTGAACATGGTGAGAAGCTTTCTCTCTGACATTGCATATGGTTGACAGTGCTGTTTGTCTCTGTCTATTTTGAGTGGCTCTCTACTTCTCACAACAGCCCACTCTGTCTGGCACAGCGACTCCACATATTCATATCTGACAAATAAATCTTAAACCGTAATGACTGACTCCAACTTAGGCATGACTTATGGGCCCGCCTCCAGCACTCATCTGCCACCAATTGGCACATCTGTTAATCAATCACCCCCCTGCGCTCTGTCCACTCTGTACTACTCGTGCAGTTATCATTCGGTTCCATCCATTCTTCAGCAGCTGTCTATCACATTCATCAGGATGGATGAACTGATTAACGATGATGCTAGCCCTCCTCACGGCATACTGCCCACTATACCTCTGCTAGCACTGTATGTTGTCTTATTCTCTCTCTCTCTCTCTCTCTCTCTCTCTCTCTCTCTCTCTCTCTCTCTCTCTCGTCTCAACGAGGAGCTTGGTGTTGCAGCAGGCTTTCTTAATCCTGGCGTTGGGGTGCATAGTTTTGTTCTTACCCAGCACTAATTAACCTGATTCAGCTAGTTAAGGGCTTGAGGATAAATTGAATCAGGTGCATGTGCTACCGCTGGCTTCCATTGCATTCATTGCTGTACAGTGTGTTATTTTAGCCCCACTAGCCCACACTGTATTGTATATAATAGCCCGTAGCCTGAGGCCCGTTAGCTTCCCTAGCCTAGCGTGCTAGCTCATTACTATGCTAGCTTGCCCTGTTTGTTAATAATAATAATAATATGCCATTTAGCAGACGCTTTTATCCAAAGCGACTTACAGTCATGCATGCATACATTTTTGTGTATGGGTGGTCCCGGGGATCGAACCCACTACCTTGGCGTTACAAGCGCCGTGCTCTACCAGCTGAGCTACAGAGGATTGTGTGCTATGCTAGCTTCCGCTGTACATAGTGTGCTATTGTTTATTGCTACTTAGCCTACTGTCTGGCTGTTGAGAGCTATGTTTAGCCTGCTACAGGTCATAATAATATCCATGTTTTCTGCTGGTAATGACAGCTCTTTCGGAGACCACCACAAGGTGAAGCTCTTTTTCACAACTGATGGATCAGTTTAGTGCAAGGCCACATTTGTTTTGTGCACTGATTAGAGGACCAGTACATATCATATCTTTCTATCACAGTGCAGCATATCTTCTCTTCTCTTCTCTTCTCTTCTCTTCTCTTCTCTTCTCTTCTCTTCTCTTCTCTTCTCTTCTCTTCTCTTCTCTTCTCTTCTCTTCTCTTCTCTTCTCTTCTCTTCTCTTCTCTTCCATTCTCTCCTCTTCCATCATCTCCTCTTCCATCCTCTCCTCTCCTCTTCCCTCCTGGTAAAACATGAGAGCCAGACCTGTTCAGTTGCCTAATGGGTTGATGTGGTAAAACATGTGTACCTGACCACCACGTCGCCCTCTCTGGCACCAAGCCAGTGGCCAAGCGTTTCTCTCCTGCCAGCCGCTGTCCGTCAGGCCATGTGAAAAATGTGGAGGAAGAGCCGGGAATCAGTGGTGGAGCGCATGCAGGGGATGAGGGGGTGGAGAGAGGCTTCGGTTATATGATCTATCACCACCACCAGAAGATAGGTGTGTGTGTGTGTGTCTTACTGGGGCAGAGGATATAAAATATCCTTTGCTGCAACATTTATAATTTAAAACATCCAACAGCATTCAATACAACAAGTACCATTCTTGGAACCTCTTGAATGGAGGCCCTCTGTTCTTAGTTAAGAGTAAATTACACCATTTTACTACAAGGAAAAGGTTTTCCCCAGGAAATGAGAAGGAAGATAAGTGAAAATCTCAGGTCAAAATTGCTTTAATTTCTGACTTAATTACAGACTTTTGGTGCCTTTTTGCTGGCAGTACATGGCGCTGCTCCTCCAAGATAGAGCTAGTCTAACGGTGCGTCCCAATTTTGGTATATATTCCCTATATAGTACACTACTTTTGACCAATGGACCCAGGTCAAAAGTAGTACACTATATTTGAGGGAAGTTACTCAGAGAATAAAATATAGAGGACAAAATAATAGTGTGATTATGGTAAAAGGAGACATGTAGGTAGAACAACAGCCAATCGTTATGAATAATTGGATTCTAAGATTCATTTGTGAAGAATATAGTCAATTCCTGACAGAGAATGAAACATATTGGAGATTCAGTCCTTATTGCTGAATATAATTTTATGCCAAGCTGTCCTTATCAATCCCAATTCCTCAAGGTACTGTTTGAGAAATCAGTGCCATTTCTTATTTGAATGAGTGCCACTTACAGAATGCAATTAGCATTCAGGACTGTGGTGGCCATACATTGCTTGCAAGTTTGCTCATATTCAACAAAACAATTATTGATAGGATTCCAACTTTCAAAATGTCACAATCAACATGACAAATAGGAACACTGTTGACTTGGGGGTCATGTTCAGTAGGGATATAACTTTTTGAAACAGAGAGAAACAGGGAGGTATTACTTCAACTTTTAATAAGAATACAGCTTTTAATTTTCTGTTGCAAAATGTTTTGCTATAGATACAAGCAGTATAGGGCACTCTCATTTTACTCCAAAACACGGAACTCAACCATAGCAACCATAGCATCACATTGTTTAGCATAGCATCACATTGTTAATTAATATACCCGTAATCAATTGACATTTACATTTACATTTACATCATTTAGCAGATACTCTTATCCAGAGCGACATTCAAATTGGTGCATTCAACTTATGATAGCAAGTGGGACAACCACTTTTTTTTTAATGGGGGGTGGGGGAAGAAGGATTACTTTTATACAATTCCAGGTATTCCTTAAAGAGGTAGGGTTTCAAGTGTCTCCGGAAGGTGGTCAGTGACTCCGCTGTCCTGGCGTCTTGGGGGAGCTTGTTCCACCATTGGGGTGCCAGAGCAGCGAATAGCTTTGACTGGGCTGAGCTGGAACTGTGCTTCCGTAGAGGTAGGGGAGCTAGCAGGCCAGAGGTGGATGAACGTAGTGCCCTCGTTTGGGTGTATGGTCTGATCAGAGCCTGAAGGTAAGGAGGTGCCGTTCCCCTCACAGCTCCGTAGGCAAGCACCATGGTCTTGTAGTAGATGCGAGCCTCAACTGGAAGCCAGTGGAGTGTGCAGAGGAGCGGGGTGACATGAGAGAACTTGGGAAGGTTGAACACCAGACGGGCTGCAGCGTTCTGGATAAGTTGTAGGGGTTTAATGGCACAGGCAGGGAGCCCAGCCAACAGCGAGTTGCAGTAATCCAGACGGGAGATGACAAGTGCCTGGATTAGGACCTGTGCCGCTTCCTGTGTAAGACCTACTATACTCCCTGATTCAGATCAGAACTCAATGAGGTCCACATTAGAAACCAGAGTCTCCACTGTACTCCTGACTTCAGATCAGTTCAGATGTCACGGTTCCCTCAGACAGAACCCAGAAGCAGACCAGGACAAGGAGAGTTGAACGAAGGTGAGGGTTTATTACAGATTCAAAAAAGGTGCAGGATAATCCAGGGAACAGAGCGGGCGGCGTGGATGAGTTGTTGAGGGTGCAGTGGTTGGTCCAATGATGGCTCGGCAGCCGCCGACCATCAGGCAGAGGTAGGGTGAGGGTTCCGGACGAGTGACTGGAGATGGAACAAAAACGGAGGTAAGTCAACAATAAACCAACAAGGTACAAAACAACAAAACTAACGCTAGAAGCTCTAGGACTGATACTCTGATAAACCTACTGTTCATGGCTAACGATCCGGCAGGAACTGGATGTTTGGCCAGAGCCTAAGAAGGGTGATGATCAGGACCAGGTGTGCAGATTGCTGATGGGATGCAGGTGCGGAAAACAAGAGAGCTCCCCGGAGCGTTCCCGAACCCTCGGGAAACTGGAGATCACGAACAGGAAAAACTAGTCACCAGACAGGACCCGACTCAGACTGCCGGGATCGTTACAGTACCCCCCTCCGACGAACGCCACCGGGCGGACCTCCCGGAGCGCCAGGATGGAGGCGGTAGAAATCACTGATGAGGTCAGCATCTAGGACCTGTCGCCGCGGAATCCAACTCCTCTCTTCAGGACCATACCCCTCCCAGTCCACGAGATACTGGAAACCCCGGCCCCGCCGTCTGGAATCCATGATGCGACGCACCGTGTAGGCAGGACCACCTCCGATCATCCGAGGAGGAGGAGGAGGAGGCGGAGGAGGCAACAGAGGACTGAGGAAGACAGGCTTGAGGCAGGAGACATGAAAGGTGGGATGGACTCTGAGCGTCCTCGGTAGTTTGAGTCGAACTGCCACTGGATTGATCACCTTCTCCACCACAAACGGACCAATGAACTTCGGTAACAACTTCCTAGACTCAGTCCGTAAAGGAAGATCCCCGTGTGGCCAACCAGACCCTATCTCCGATGGTGTAGGTGGGAGCGGGGATCCGGCGACGATTCGCCTGGAGCTGATACCGGTCCGAAACTCTAAGGAGTGCCTTTCTGGCCCGATGCCAGGTCCGGTGGCAACGACGAATATGGGCCTGAACAGAAGGCACTGAGAGCTCCTTCTCCTGAGAAGGGAACAAGGGAGGTTGGTAGCCATACAGGCACTGGAAGGGAGACATCCCAGTGGCAGATGTAGGGAGAGTATTGTGGGCATACTCAACCCAAGGCAACTGAGAGACCCAGGAGGTGGGGTTGGAAGAGACCAGACAGCGTAGCGTGGATTCCATCTTCTGGTTGGCTCTCTCCGCCTGACCATTGGATTGGGGGGTGAAAACCAGATGTGAGACTGACTGTAGCTCAATGGCCAAACAGAAGGACTTCCAGACAGCAGAGGTAAACTGAGGGCCACGGTCGGAAACGATATCACTGGGCAAACCGTGGACCCTGAAAACCTCCCTAACCAGGATCTCGGACGTCTCCGAGGCAGAGGGAAGCTTGGCAATTGGCACAAAGTGGGCGAACTTGCTGAATCTGTCCACGATAGTCAGAACGACCGTGTTCCCCTCGAAGCGGGCAACCCAGTGACGAAGTCCAGGGCCAGATGCGACCATGGTCGCCGGGAATAGGAAGGGGGTGAAGTAGTCCAGAGCTGGGCCGATTGGTACTCTTATTCTGCGCACACACTGGACAGGCAGCAACAAAACCCCGAGTATCCTCGGCCATGGCAGGCCACCAAAAACGTCTGCGAAGAAAACGCCATTGTCCGAGCCACGCCAGGGTGACAAGCCATCTTACTGGCGTGGGACCATTTGAGGACAGCAGGACGAACCGACTCAGGCACAAACAACCGACCCGGGTGGACCGTTACCGGGACCGGGCTGAGTCCGAAGGGCCGCCAGCACCTCCTCCTCAATCTTCCACATAACTGCTCCCACGACGCAGTTCCGGGGAGAATTGTCTCGGTCTTGGACCCACTCTCCTCCGTCTTGGAGAACATCCGGGACAAGGCGTCCGCCTTGCCGTTCTTAGATCCAGGTCGGAACGTCAGGAAAAACTTGAATCGTCCGAAAAACAACGCCACCTGGCCTGACGGGGAGTTGAGACGTTTAGCCGATTGCACGTAAGCAAGATTCTTGTGGTCAGTCCAGACAATAAACGGTTGCTCCGCCTCCAACCAGTGGCGCCACTCCTCCAAGGCAAGTTTCACCGCGAGAAGCTCCCGGTTACCCACATCGTAATTCCTCTCCGCAGGCGAAAGGCGGCGACGAGTAGTAGGCGCAGGGATGGAGTTTACTGTCCGTGGAGCATCGCTGCGACAGGATGGCGCCAACTCCCACATCAGACGCGTCCACTTCAACGACGAACTGACGGGCCGTGTCGGTTGAGAGAGAATCGGTGCGTTGGTGAATCGCCTCTTCAAATCCAGAAACGCTCGATCCGCCTCCGGATTCCACTTGAAGGTCCTGATACTGGAAGTCAAGGCAGTTAATGGAGCGGCCACACGGCTGTAATCCCGGATGAATCTGCGGTAGAAATTCGCAAACCCCAAAAATCTCTGGAGCTGCAATCTCGTACCGGGCTGGGCCCATTCCAGAACCGCTCTAACCTTCTCCTGGTCCATCCTAATCTCTCCCCTGGAGATGATGTACCCGAGAAAGGATGTCGTGTGGGCGTGAAACTCGCACTTCTCGGCCTTCACGAACAGGCGATTCTCCAACAATCGCTGCAGAACCTGCCGGACATGCTGGACGTGGTCGGAAGGTTCCTTCGAGAAGATCAGAATGTCATCCAGGTAAACAAACACAAAGAGACCCGATCATATCTCTCAGGACGTCGTTCACCATACTCTGGAATACCGCTGGAGCATTGGTCAGTCCAAACGGCATCACCTGATACTCAAGTGACCCATCGGTGTATTGAAACCCGTCAACCACTCGTCCCCCTCTCTGATCCGGACCAGGTGATACGCATTGCGTAGGGTCTAGCTTGGTGAACACCGTAGCACCCTGTAAGGAGTCGAAGGCAGAACTCATCAAGGGCAGGGGATACTTGTTCTTGACCGTGATGTCATTCAACCCCCGATAATCAATACACGGTCGAAGAGAGCCATCCTTCTTACCCACAAAGAAGAATCCTGCCCCCAGGGGGTGATGACGAGGGACCGAACGAGACCAGCAGCTAGGGACTCCTTGATGTAGGTCTCCAACGCCTCACGTTCAGGTCGGGAGATACTGTATAACCTTCCCTTGGGGTAGACAGCTCCAGGAACCAGGTTGATGGCACAATCATATGGTCGGTGGGGAGGGGAGTGACAGAGCCTTCTGCTTACTGAAAACTTCCCCCAAATCGTGATATGTCTCGGGAACCAGGGACAAATCTGGGGGTTTAGCCTCAATCACCTGACTGGGAACCGAATGGGGGCAGGCAGTCTTGAGACAGTTAGCATGACAATCAAGGCTCCAACTCGTTACCTTGCCCGTCACCCAATCGAACGTGGGATTGTGTTCCTTCAGCCAGGGGTATCCAAGGACCAGAGGAACATGGGAAGACGGCAGAATGAAGAATGAAATCATCTCAGAATGATTCCCCGACAACCGCATCTTAACCGGTTCAGTCCTCATCGTGATACGTGCCAGACTACTGCCGTTCAGAGTGGTCGCTTCAATGGCTTCCCGGCAATTGCTCCTTGGAAAGCCCCAGCTGTTCCACCAACTCGGCATCAAGAAAGCTTCCATCGGCACCTGAATCGATAAAAGCGTTAAGCGCTAAGCTCTGATTCCTGTTCACAAGGGTAGCCGGGAAACGGGGTCTGACAGAGGTACTGAGAGGTTGAAACTGGCTCGCTAAAAGTCCTCCCAACTTTAGCGAGCCGGGCAGTTTGACGACCGCCGGGAACAAGTGGAGATGTAATGTCCCGAGCTACCACAGTAGAGGCAGCAGTTGGTCTTACGTCTATGTTGACGCTCCTCCTTGGTTAACCCGTGCCGCCCCACTTGCATGGGTTCAGAATCGGGAGAGAGGACCTCTCCACTAATCCATTGTGGTGGAGAATGATCGACGTGTTCTGGTCCACCACCCGACCCGACTGGGAACTGAGAAGCTGAAGATTGGACGGACCCCATTGCTTCTCCCTCCTTCGCTCTCGGACTCGATTATCCACCCGAATAGACAAGGCTACCAAGCTGTCCAGGTCACTAGGCTCCGGATAGGAGATCAACTCATCCTTGAGCTGCTCCGACAGACCCTGGTAAAAGGCCGCTTGCAGAGACTCCTCGTTCCACCCACTCTCCACCGCCAACGTCTTGAACTCGATCACGAAGTCGGCCACGCTGCGAGTTCCTTGGTGAAGCGAAAACAGGCGCCTAGCTGCGTCCCTCCCTCGGACGGAATGGTCGAAGAGCTTCCTCATCTCGGCCGTGAACCCCTGGTATGAAGCCATGCAGGGGTCTTGTCGTTCCCAAACGGCTGAAGCCCACTCCAGCGCTCGACCACGCAGCAACGCAATCACAAAGGCTATCCTAGCCTTGTCTGTGGCATAAGAGTAGGGCTGTAGATCGAACACTAATCCACACTGCATAAGGAAGGAACGGCATCTTCCCAGCTCCCCCTCATATCTATCCGGCGCCGGAACCTCGGGCTCACGGAAGGACACAGCTCCAGAAGCGGCAGGCGAGATGGGTGAAACCCGGTAGTGGATCCTCCACCGGAAACTTGCGTTGGTTCTGGACCTCCGTCAGACCGGTAGAAAGGTTCCGAACTGACAACGCGATCTCCTGTAGTACCGTGCTATGATGGCCCAACATCTTCTCCTGATGGGTAATGGCATGGCGAACAGAGTCCAGGTCCGCTGGGTTCATTACTGGCCGGATCGTTCTGTCACGGTTCCCTCAGACAGAACCCAGAAGCAGACCAGGACAAGGAGAGTTGAACGAAGGTGAGGGTTTATTACAGATTCAAAAAGGTGCAGGATAATCCAGGGAACAGAGCGGGCGGCGTGGATGAGTTGTTGAGGGTGCAGTGGTTGGTCCAATGATGGCTCGGCAGCCGCCCGACCATCAGGCAGAGGTAGGGTGAGGGTTCCGGACGAGTGACTGGAGATGGAACAAAAACGGAGGTAAGTCAACAATAAACCAACAAGGTACAAAACAACAAAACTAACGCTAGAAGCTCTAGGACTGATACTCTGATAAACCTACTGTTCATGGCTAACGATCCGGCAGGAACTGGATGTTTGGCCAGAGCCTAAGAAGGGTGATGATCAGGACCAGGTGTGCAGATTGCTGATGGGATGCAGGTGCGGAAAACAAGAGAGCTCCCCGGAGCGTTCCCGAACCCTCGGGAAACTGGAGATCACGAACAGGAAAAACTAGTCACCAGACAGGACCCGACTCAGACTGCCGGGATCGTTACATCAGAACTCAACAAGGCCCCACATTAGAACCCAGAGTCCCCTACAGAGCTGATGCAATGAGAATGAAATGCTAATATATTTTTAACACAGAGGCATCATCTCCCCGTCAGCAGATCCATATTAGGATCATTATCTATATACACAGTCAGTGTCTCTGGAGCCCAAATCTGCAACTGCAGCTTTAAAGGGGAATGTCACCCTGGCTCTGCCACGGCATATAGTCATTACTATATTAACAACATTACATTTTTATCATAAACATCACAATTATCCAACCCACGTGCTAGAACTCGCACATTTTAATTTCATTTCCATCATAACTACTGTACACGCCTAACCTGGATGAATATGGACCAGCGATCAATAAATCCATTCTAATTTCATCAGAATGTGCGGAAACTGCAAGGTCAGTTGCGTAGAGTTAAACTACTGTACCATGTACATTTTAGGATGCCCCTACTCCCTATGACGTAATACCTATGACACAGTGCGTATGACATACTGCCTGTGACATATTGCCTATGAGATGGTTACTAAGCCTTTTGCTAACATATTCAAATGTGCCAACGTGTGTCTAGTGGATAGCAAAAGGCTAACCTGTTGTGCCTGCACATACATAGCTAATATTTTGCGATTCGAACAACCTGAGCATTTCTTGTGAGATAAGGTTTTTTCTGTCGCACCAGCTTACATACTGTTGGGTTGTAATTTGAAATACTTGCTATAGTAGAAGTTAATGGGTACATGTATGAGGAATGTATATGGTGGGGTCAATGGAGGTTGGATAAGAGCCATGGATCTGGAAAGTTAGTAAGTAAGGGAAAAGTATGAAAAATGTATGCACTCACTAACTGTAAGTCGCTCTGGATAAGAGCGTCTGCTAAATTACTAAAATGTAAATGTAAATGTAAAAGGCAATCAAATGGTTGCGGTCACTGATAAGGGTGGATAGCTGTGGATTAGTGAAGAATGTGGGCCGAGGTCAGGTCAGGTCACATGAAGGGAGAAGGAACATTTGTATTACCCACATAACTTAACTTCCTGCCTAGCAACAAAGATGTAGTGCTTAGAGAAAAGGAAGAGACTCCGCCTAAAGGAGGGTACAAATACTTGTGCTGGTGGAGCTGTTTGACCCATTGGGTGAATAAACTTGATTTGAGCTTTGACTAGTTGTCCATTCATTTTTCACTCTGTTTGTCAGAACCTAACAATACAAAGTGTATTTTGTCTGCAATATTCACAAAGCTTCATTTCTGCATTACCATATCAACGTAACCATTCCCTGTAAAGGAACTTTTAGAATAGCTAACAAAACAGTTGCTCCATTGTTTAGGATACGATTGCTGTACAAACCGCAAATATTTTTTTTAGGTACAATTTCTTATATTGTATCCTTATTTTATCGCTACAGCCAAGCCTACTTGTGGTTTATTGTAGGTGGGTGATGCATAACAAAGAACACAATACGTTTTGTATAAACTTTCAAACCTTTTAAAACTGATGTTGTCCTTCAGTGCTTTGGGCTAGACGCAAGCTGAACAAAACATGTTCTCTGAGTGAGGCAAGTTTAGATAACCTCTTAAGGATCGGACCCATTTTTTCAATTTTCGCCTAAAATGACATACCCAAATCTAACTGCCTGTAGCTCAGGACCTGAAGCAAGGATATGCATATTCTTGATACCATTTGAAAGGAAACACTTTGAAGTTTGTGGAAATGTGAAATTAATGTAGGAGAATATAACACATTAGATCTGGTAAAAGATAATACAAAAACAAAAAACATGCGTTGATTTATTTAATCATTTTGAAATGCAAAGGAAAGGCCAAAATATAATATTGCAGTTAAGGCGCAATTTAGATTTTGGCCACTAGAAGGCAGCAGTGTGTGTGCAAAGTTTCAGATTGATCCAGTGAAGCATTGCAATACTGGACTATTTTGTATCAAGTCTGCCCAAATGTGCCGAATTGGTCAATTGATACATTTTCAAGTACATAACTGTAGAGAACATACAAAAATGATATGGTAATACAAAATGTAATTTTACATACTCCCAGGAATGTCATACATGATGGATCATTAGCTTATACACTAACTTTCACACATCTAGATGGCCGGGCGGGGTGGGTGTGGAGCCAGAGACAGCAAGGGTTCAAACTGTAGAACCCAGTTCCTACATTTGAATATAAAAATTGATTTTATCAAACAAAACTATGCTACATTTTATCTCTGGGACCCTCAGGATGACAAATCAGAGCAAGATTACCGAATGTAAGTACATTATTTACCTTCAGAGGTGAATGTATTAAACCATTTTTTGTTGTTGTGCACTCTCCTCAAACAATAGCATGGTATTTTTCACTGTAATAGCTACTGTAAATTGGACAGTGCAGTTAGATTAACAAGAATTTAAGCTTTCTTCCCATATAAGACATGTCTATGTCCTGGAACAGTCATGCTAATCACATTAGCGCACGTTAGCTCAACCGTCCCGTATACGGGATACCGATCCTGTAGAGGATAAGGAACTTCAACTTCAACTAACAATGACTTACATTTAAACTAATTGAAGTACAGTTTAATGGGATCACGTACAGTTTAATGGCCTCTCGATCTCAAATAAAAAATGAAAAAAACCCAAGGAGGTCGAGATGCAAAAATGTACTTAATTTAATCCATGCTCGAAAGAATACAAAAGGTGTAAGTGCAAAGTGCTAAAAAGAGCTCAACAGAAAAAGTAGCATAAGTTCAGGCTTTTACGCCTTCCTCAGTGCTCTACAAACAAATTAAGTGGAGATACATTTCTCCCACGCACTGACCACTCTTCATTTTAGCCTGAGCGCTGACCCTCATACTGGCTTTCCAAACTAATTGAAGTGGACACATTTTCTGCTTCTGTCTTGAGCTTTTGTTGAATTTGATTATTATTGCAATTTCAATAGTTTACTTACAAGTTAAATAATGTTTTCCCCTGAATAGGTGTGACATTGCATTGAATTAGACATTTATTTCAATCTATCTGTGAAACTGTAGGCACTGAACAGAATGAGAAATCCTATACAAGGCCAATAATCCCAGTGAATTGCTTGAAACAAATTCAACATCACACAGAAATCACGAAAATAGAAATAACGTTATACTGACAAATGCCTTAAATGCCTTTCAGCTCTATATATTTACTGTATACAAACATGTCCCAGGAGATAGAAACATTGTACAAGTATATTACAATTCAAATAAGAAAATAGAATACATGTTTTTGTTATTACTCTAGCCCAAATGGCCCCCTTTAGCAGGCCATTGGTGTTCAACCTCATCAGTCCCCTGGTTGGTTTCCAGGGGTGACCTTCAGACACTATCTCCCCCACTCTCCCTTCATCAAAAGGAGCAGCCAAATAAGAGCTGACTGGGGAGATAGAAGCACATTTGTCACAAGAGCCTGTTTTAGCAATGAAATGGCAATAGCCCTCAATGCTGTCACAGAAGTAATCAATGGCAAAGATAGGATTGCCCTCTTTCCATCTCTATGTGCCTGCCTCATACAGTCAAACCTCCCATGGCCACACTGGCCTTCTCTATCTGTATTATAGAGGGCTTCACTGCCCACAGATGTAATGCACTCTGCTGCCATCAAGGGAATATCCCCATGTGTCTGTTGCAGAAAATTATCCTCACCTGGGGTACCGTTTATGTAGGATTGCCCTATTTGTATAGTTCAACACATGACATTAAACAACACATCGCTAGGTGACATACAACTAATATGTAAGCATAAGTGACTACAATGGTTAAATATCAATATGTTAATATATTCTAATGAGAACACGTTGCAGAGACCATTGTTCACAGCGCAAGATCAAACACTGGATGTGACCTTGGGTTCAGATAACAGTCGGTTGAACTCAGATAAGCTCAGCATGTTGGCTAATTAATTTAATTCAAGCTCATGAACACTTTGGGACTTCGACACCCAACTTCCTCTTGCAGGAAATCAATCGGTTTGTTATGGAAAGCTTTGTTTTGCCACATAATACTTGATTTGAATCCAAAATAGAATTACAAACGCAGCCAAGTTTCAGAGATGAAACGATCCACCTTTGTCAAAATCTATGAATAGTCAATGACACCCAGGAGATAGAGGAGTTTATTTGAATAAAAAACATGGAGGTGAATGACATTATTTGGGATGAGGCAAAACTGAATGCTTTTTGCACGTGGGCGCACACTGTGAAAGGCAATGCAATTAAGATAAAAAGAGAAAATGATGTGTTTGTGCTGATCGTCAGTGTGGGACACGTGGAGATACTTTTGGCAGGCAGCCATTTTGTGGAAAGAGATTCTTCTTCTCTCTGTGTTAATGAACCTGGAGACAACTGATCAAAGGGAAATGTTTTGACCAAACTTGGCAAGGTTTTAGTCAAGTTCACAGACATTTCTCCAAGACACTCTTTAACTCTCATGTGGCTAACTAGGTTCTGCGGCAAAGGTAACTACATACTGATGGTCGCCTCTGGATTCTATTCAGATAGTTGCTGTTATAGCCGTTTAACTGTATCAGTGAGCCATTCACTTATCGGCTCGTATTACAACGGCAATATTTATACTGCTTTAAGAGAGATAACATGGAGTCTCTATTGTCTCCTATTCAGCTCATAAACCAATAAACAAATGACATCGATGGTGCCTCTATGTCTAGAGATAAGATGACAGTGGCATTAGACAACGGCTATTTCAACCGTGGAAGCGAATCCAGATACATATTCAGCAAGATTAATAGTAATGATCGGAAAAGAGAGGGGGAAATCACCCACACAGCAGTGTTTCTTGCAATTAAAAGATGGAGCCATGGAAAGGGGCATGGTCATTTTGTTTAAAATTAAAAGGATGAGGTTCAATTAATGACTTGTTGGTTGCGAGGAGCCTGAAGCAGAGCTCCAGTGGTCCTGATTTATGGTCAACGGCTGCTAGCACGTTGACAGATGATATATCATGTGACTTTCTCCTCCATTAGTATGCTATCCTGTTAATTCTGACTGTGATTTTCGAGAGTAAGGAATCCAATTAGACTACTTGTATTAAGAATGCCAGTGCTGGCAGAAATATTGAAAAGGCACAACTTATCTCCAAACTGGGAACTAGGAACATTGCCTCTTCTTGTCACCATACTACAGTTTCTGGTAAAAATGTGCCACCTGTTTATAAAACATTATGAATGTACTAAAAGCTACAGTCTGTGATTCGAAAAACAACTAAATGGCCACCCACTATTTGTTTTCAAATTGGATGTACCAATCCCAGACTGTTGCTTTAAAGTGCCTAATAGTGCTTTATATGACTTCCTACAAGCGTTTAGCTCAGAGGCTCATTTTTAGCGGACGTATAAATGCCTAAAGGCTATACATTTATGATTTAGATTTTTTGATTTGATTAGGAACCCCATTAGCCGACGCCAATGGCGACAGCTAGTCTTACATTCATGAAGTATTACACACACAAGTGATAATATGCATAATAAAACAGCTCATTGCTCCTCATAGGAAATGTATACGTTTAAAACGGGTGACTCATAGAACGTGTCTGAGTGTTATTGGCTGTCTTACACAGTGTAGCCTAATATTGTCAGTAGTGTATTTTAACTGGAAATTCTTCAATATCCAAACCAAATTCTAAAAGTAAGCGACAATTCAGTGGGTACACCCGAAATAGGTCACAGAAGCACCTTGCGCTTTTCCTTCACCAATTACCTAAATCACTGTGAAAAGGCATCAAAGGTATCATGGATTATCCTGATCGAGCTCCTTGTTTATAACCCTATTGAAGTCTCATTGTTAGCCTTCTCACACCGTATTACAGTAGCTGTGTTTGGGCCAAAGGCTTTTCACTTTTTCTTTCCTTCCTCCATTTTCTCCTCTTTTGTGATGAGTGGATTATGGGGGAGTCTGAGTGTGGTCCAGGGCTGAGGAAGAGGCCTGCTGATTTATGCCCAAGAGGGTTGCTGGGGAGATTGCTACTGCACTTCACTAGACCGACTCATAGCCACTGCTGACTGCTGTCAATGTGGAGATCCACAGAACCCTTCAGAGGGATATGGTGGATTACATTCTGGGTCACAATTATAGGGCTTTTGTTTGAAAGGATTCTGTTTACCTGGTTGTGCAAATTAGGCCCCAGAAGTGATAGTACACTTCAGTATATATTTAGAGATTTTTACAGGTTTTACAAATTGAAATGTGTTATGCTGTATTGCTGGTCGCTGTCATGAAAGATGATTGCTTGCTGTTTGTTTGATTTCAGGTCACAGTGTGTTAAAACTTACAGAGTCCTATTGTTTTAAGTATCGAAGGAAAGGTCAGTTCCCTCCTAATAGTCAACCTACTGTATTTGTGTCTACGTATTCCCTCAGGATGTCAAATCTTCCATTAACCTGTGGGCCGGCCTTTTCAGAATATTCCTCAATTCACTTTTAAACGTGCTAGACACCTAAGAGACAGCCTGATAAGAGCAGATTAATATGTACCCCCTCAGCATTTTCTATCTACCCTCCCCTCAGGCAATTTTCCATTTCATAATGTCACGCCCTGATCGAGAGAACTCTTGTTGGTTGGGTCAGAGTGTGAGTTTTCTGTTGAGATCTATGTTAGTGTATTTCTATGTTGTAGATCTAGGTTGATCTTTCTATGTTTGGCCGGGTGTGATTCCCAATCAGAGGCAGCTGTCGCTCTCTGATTGGGGATCATACTTAGGTAGCCTGGTTGCCTACCTTAGATGTGGGATCTTGACTTGTGTTTGTGGCGTGGCGTGGCGTGGCGTGGCGTGGCGTGGCGTGGCGTGGCGTGGCGTGGCGTGGCGTGGCGTGGCGTGGCGTGGCGTGGCGTGAGTATCGCCCATAGGACTTCACGTTACGTTGCGTTTGTTGTTTTGTCAAGTGTTTATCTTCGTTATTAAATATGTACGCATACCACGCTGCACCTTGGTCTGACCCGTCTCTCAACGATCGTGACACATAATTGTATATCAGGGGTAGAATATCTTGTAAAACAAAATTTGTGATCTATTTACTGAAGTGTCCATGTGGCTATTATTATGTTGGGAAGCCTAAGAGAGAATTGAAAGTGCGTATTACAGAGCTCAAGAGCAACATCAGAACTGATGACGAAAAGTCTCCTGTAGCCAGACACTTTAATGCAGCGGGACATGATGTGTGCCAACTCAGATTCCAGGGCTTAGAAAATTGTACAGCCACCAAAGAGAGGAGCTGATAGAGAAATACTTACAAAGAGAGGCATATTATATCCATGCCTTACAAACAGAGAACCCTAGAGGCATGAATGAAGAACTTCTGTTAGGATGCTTCCTGTGTTTTTTTCTTGTGGAAAACAGTAGAAAATGTATGTAAATGATGAATGCAAATAATGAATGTAAATGACTGGGAAATAAATAAAGAAGCTGGACCATAGTGTAATCTATAAATATTGGTGAACGCCTTCTGTCATCCAAACACTGATGAAGGCTGTTGCCGAAATGCATCCTTTTGCTCTGACCTCTGCTTCTAAAAAAAACAACATTAAAACGAAAAAAATATCCCAGTGATTGTGGGCTTTTCTTTTTTTCAGTTCAATGTTACACAATGGAAGAACACAATTGGTAGAGGATAATGAGGAAATTAGGTGAATAGTTAGAGTCTATTCCTAGAAACATTGAACCGCTGTAGTTTACAACTATTATAATTTCTAAAGTGGAAGTTGGGAGAGTTATATTTGAGTGTTTCAGTGAAACGTAAGTGAGGGAGGCCCCGCTCTCTCGCTTTCCCAGAAGTTTAGTTCATTTAATTCCGATCTCCTTTGCATTATTGTAGCCTTTCTCTGTAGCCTGTCAACTATGTGTCTGTCTATCCCTGTTCTCTCCTCTCTGCACAGGCCATACAAAGGCTTCACACCACGTGGCTGTTGCCACTCTAATCTGGTGGTCTTTGCGCGCACGACCCACGTGGAGTTCCAGGTCTCTGGCAGCCTCTGGAACTGCCGTTCTGCGGCCAACAAGGCAGAGTTAATCTCAGCCTATGCTACCCTCCAGTCCCTCAACTTCTTGGCGCTGACGGAAACATGGATTACCACAGAAAACACTGCAACTCCTACTGCTCTTTCCTTGTCTAACCATGTGTTCTCACATACCCCGAGAGCATCTGGTCAGCGCGGCGGTGGCACAGGAATCCTCATCAATCCCAAGTGGACATTCTCTCTTTTCCCCCTGACCCATCTGTCTATCTCCTCATTTGAATTCCATGCTGTCACAGTCACTAGCCCATTCAAGCTTAACATCCTTGTCGTTTATCGCCCTCCAGGTTCCCTTGGAGAGTTCATCAATGAGCTTGACGCCTTGATAAGTTCCTTTCCTGAGGATGGCTCACCCCTCACAGTTCTGGGTGACTTTAACCTCCCTACGTCTGCCTTTGACTCATTTCTCTCTGCCTCCTTCTTTTCACTCCTTTCCTCTTTTGACCTCACACTCTCACCGTCCCCCCCCTACTCACAAGGCAGGCAATATGCTTGACCTCATCTTTACTAGATGCTGTTCTTCTACTAATCTCACTGCAACTCCCTACATTTTACATTTTACATTTTAGTCATTTAGCAGACGCTCTTATCCAGAGCGACTTACAGGAGCAATTAGGGTTAAGTGCCTTGCTCAAGGGCACATTAACGTCATTTAGCAGACGCTCTTAGCCAGAGCGACTCACAAATTGGTGCGTTCACCCTATAGCCAGTGGGATAACCACTTTACAATTGGGGGGGGAAGGATTCCTTTATCCTATCCCAGGTATTCTTGGGACTTGGAGGTATTCCCTCCAAGTCTCCGACCACTACTTTGTATCCTTTTCTCTCTCGCTCTCCTCCAACACTACTCACTCTGCCCCTACTCAGATGGTAATGTGCCATCGCAACCTTCGCTCTCTCTCTCCCGCTTCTCTCTCCTCTTCCATCCTATCATCTCTTCCTTCTGCTAAATCCTTCTCCCTCCGATCTCCTGATTCTGCCTCCTCAACCCTCCTCTCCTCCCTTTCTGCATCTTTTGACTCTCTATGTCCCCTATCCTCCCGGCCGGCTCGGTCCTCCCCTCCTGCTCCGTGGCTTGACGACTCATTGCAAGTTCACAGAAGAGGGCTCCGGGCAGCCGAGCGGAAATGGAGGAAAACTAGACTCCCTGCGGACCTGTCATCTTTTCACTCCCTACTCTCTACATTCTCTTCTTCTGTGTCCGCTGCTAAAGCCACTTTCTACCACTCTAAATTTCAAGCCTCTGCCTCTAACCCTAGGAAGCTCTTTGCCACCTTCTCCTCCCTGCTGAATCCTCCTCCTCCTCCCCCTCCCTCCTCCCTCTCTGTGGATGACTTCGTCAACCATTTTGAAAAGAAGGTTGACGACATCCGATCCTCATTTATCAAATCACACCGCTGGTCCTGCTCACACTGCCTTACCCTATGCTTTGACTTCTTTCTCCCCTCTCTCTCCCGATGAAATCTTGCGACTTGTGACGGCCGGCCGCCCAACAACCTGCACGCTTTACCCTATCCCCTCCTCTCTTCTCCAGACCATTCCCGGAGACCTTCTCTCTTACCTCACCTCGCTCATCAACTCATCCTTGACCTCTGGCCATGTCCCTTCCGTCTTCAAGAGAGTGAGAGTTGCACCCCTCCTCAAAAAACCTACACTCGATCCCTCCGATGTCAACAACTACAGACCAGTATCCCTTCTTTCTTTTCTCTCAAACTCTTGAGTTTGGCATCTCCGGCGCGGCTCACTCTTGGATTGCGTCCTACCTGACAGGTCGCTCCTACCAGGTGACGTGGCGAGAATCTGTCTCCGCACCACGTGCTCTCACCACTGGTGTCCCACAGGGCTCAGTTCTAGGCCCTCTCCTATTCTCTCTATACACCAAGTCACTTGGCTCTGTCATATCCTCACATGGTCTCTCCTATCATTGCTACGCAGACGACACACAATTAATTTTCTCCTTTCCCCCTTCTGATAACCAGGTGGCGAATCACATCTCTGCATGTCTGGCAGACATATCAGTGTGGATGTCGGATCACCACCTCAAGCTGAACCTATGCAAGACGGAGCTGCTCTTCCTCCCTGGGAAGGACTGCCTGCTCCATGATCTCGCCATCACGGTTGACAACTACATTGTGTCCTCCTCCCAGAGTGCAAAGAGCCTTGGCGTGACCCTGGACAACACCCTGTCGTTCTCTGCTAACATCAAAGCGGTGACCCGATCCTGCAGGTTCATGCTCTACAACATTCGCAGAGTACGACCCTACCTTACACAGAAAGCGGCACAGGTCCTAATCCAGGCACTTGTCATCTCCCGTCTGGATTACTGCAACTCGCTGTTGGCTGGGCTCCCTGCCTGTGCCATTAAACCCCTACAACTTATCCAGAACGCCGCAGCCCGTCTGGTGTTCGACCTTCCCAAGTTCTCTCATGTCACCCCGCTCCTCCGCACACTCCACTGGCTTCCAGTTGAGACTCGCATCTACTACAAGACCATGGTGCTTGCCTACGGAGCTGTGAGGGGAACGGCACCTCCTTACCTTCAGGCTCTGATCAGACCCTACACCTAAACGAGGGCATTGCGTTCATCCACCTCTGGCCTGCTAGCTCCCCTACCTCTACAGAAGCACAGTTCCCGCTCAGCCCAGTCAAAGCTATTTGCTGCTCTGGCACCCCAATGGTGGAACAAGCTCCCCCACGACGCCAGGACAGCGGAGTCACAGCGGAGTCACTCACCACCTTCTGGAGACACTTGAATCCCTACCTCTTTAAGGAATACCTGGAATAGTATAAAGCAATCCTTCTACAACCCCCTCCCCCATCCCCCCATAAAAAATTGAAGAAAAAAAGTGGTTGTTCCACTTGTGTTCATAAGTTGAATGCACCAATTTCTAAGTCGCTCTGGATAAGAGCGTCTGCTAAATGATGTAAATGTATTTATGTAAATGTTAGATAATAGTTAATATGAGAGAGTAGAGTCAATAAGGGTCAGAATTTATATTGTGATCTGTGCAACATTTCTCTTTTCAAAGACTAATAAAATATGAAAAGCAAAGATAAAAACATGAAAGGAGTCATTACAAAATATGGACCTGAAAATCTATTAAGATACTGTATCTCTTTGAAGAGTTGACCATCGACTAGATTTCTTGCCAAGTTAATTATCTTTATCCCAGGTGATCTTTTATCTACAATTTATCTTTATAACTTCACAATGTGAAATATTAACAAGAGCATTCAAGGTAACATATGATTACCAGTAGAGGGCTAGTTATCGACCTATAAGCTTACTAAATAGTGATATCAAAATGCATCTGCTAAGATTGCAATAAAACTATATATACACCACCAGTTACAAAACAAGATGACGTTTGTGCATTCTGAACCCTTTTCTAATCACACCATACAACATGTAACACCCCATACACCATGTCAGTATGGTTGACACTAGACTTCTAGGGGGTAAATTCAGGTGCAATCTGACTGAGAGCTACATCACTGCTGATATCACGTCCTCTCCATAAATGATAGGAAATGTTTGAAAATAAGCAGAGAGAGTTATCGGCCCATAACTTTATTAAATGGTAATTGTAAGATATAATAAAATATAAGATTAAAGCTAGCCACTCTGTGGATCGTAAATAGTAGGTGTCCACAAGGTAATTCTCACCAAACGTGCTCCAAAGTTGTAAATAAACCAGCGCCCAACCGACATCTCCTGCGTCATACAAACAAACATGCATTTCTGATACAAACACTCGATTTCCAAGGTGTAGATTCATGTGCAAATGTGTTTCTGTTTACTGGTGATTGATGGAGTTGCAGAAAGGCAACATGAGGCAACATGCTCACGTTTCAGTTCCCTGCCTTCCCAGAGTGTGTGGATGTGTATGGTGCAGCGCTGCAGCCCCAGACGGTTTATCAGGGTGAACTGTTCGGGTCACAAAGCTCCAGTAAGTCACGCTTCACAGCCCACCTCAGGCAGAGCGTCATCACAGAATCACTGCAGCGAGAAATGACACCTTTCTCTGATGTGTCTCATTTCAGCTCTCGTACAGATTGTACATTTTCATTTTGTTCCCAGATTAACGAACGGAGTGAAATAGGGTTTTGATCTGCTCTGGTAGGCTGTATCCTTGGCTCTCGTTTCAGTGTGGAAATGCGTGAGTTTTGTGCTGACATGTTCATATTGAAGATGGTGTAGTTGTCATTGCTATAATTGGATATTGAAATATAGCCTGGAAGAGATATGTATCAGACATGATAACTAATTACAAATGAATTAATAATTCATATAAAGAAACAATAAATCAGAGGTACTGAACATAGTGGTATAATTACACTAAATAGTGAGTCCATATTGTATATCTGTACAGTATAGTTATTGGGGCTTTTGAAGGGCCAATTAAGCAGTCAGATATTCCAAATAGAAAATAAGTCATCTCACCTTGAGTTCCTTATTTGATCCTCTAATGAAGTTTGAATTAATTTCTGCATCCAGTTTTGAAGAACCTTTTCCCATATGCCTCAACAAAGTACATGTACTGTATGTTAAAGAACCACATAGTCAGTCCAGTACAGAAGCAACGAGTATCCGAGAAAAGAAATGGCCGCCACATTTTCTCACCCACTCCTTATTTACAGTCCCACCGGTCTAATTTACATTGTAATGATTAGACTGCAGGCATGCAAAGCAGCATCTTTAAAACTGGTTTAATAGCCTTAAAAATATTCATGAGATTCCCAGGCGAGTCTCGCAGCAGACCTGTCAGTGTGGGAAACCTGCCAAGAGAAATTACTGTAAATACCCCAGTCTTCATGCACTGTGCACAAACAAAGAAGCAAAATGCCAATGGTGAAAATGGGCTATCTGTAGTGTACAGCAATGCTCCTTTTAGGCTTTTTAGGCTCTGGGTGTATTTTTTATTCCATTACGTTACAATAACCTCCTTAAAGGTGACTTAGACTGCAGATGCACAGTAACGCCTTGATCACGCCGGCAGTGTCATTGCATCAATGTTGCATAACATTTTGCACAGCTATGCAACTATACTGAATGCAGGTATCTACACACATGTTGCAGATGGTCGCATGCGGTTGTTGGACACATGGAGGAGAGAATTATTTTCGCAGTATCTTCAAAACCGTGTCTTTTTGACACAACTGCTGACAGCTACAGGGACATAAAAGCAAAAAATGCTGCTTGGAGACAAGTGTCCACGATAGTAGGATTGCGAGGTCAGTTTAGTAGTGAGCTTGTTCTGGATGTGGCTAGCTAGCTAACCTAGCCAATTAAGTGTTTGTGTGTGTGTGTGAGAGAGAGAGAGAGAGAGAGAGAGAGAGAGAGAGAGAGAGAGAGAGAGAGAGAGAGAGAGAGAGAGAGAGAGAGAGAGAGAGAGAGAGAGAGAGAGAGAGAGAGAGAGAGAGAGAGAGAGAGAGAGAGAGAGAGAGAGAGAGAGAGAGAGAGAGAGAGAATGCCAGTTACTACCCCTGATAATTAGGTGTGTGTACAGTAGGTGACATGTCCACTATAGTTATGCTAGGTGATGGCTTATCATGTTTATGTCTATGTAGAAGAAGACTGTAGCTGGAAGTGGAGAGGACTCAGGGACTGGTGACAGAGAGAGATAAGGGCAGAGAAAGAGAAGAAGAGGTCTGGGTCAGCAGCTTCAGGCCAGCCTAGGGCAATGAGTGGCAATTCTACAGCCATGGGAGAATTTAAACTGTATGGACTTAACTCATCATGTCCTCTCTCCTCACCTCCTTCTCAAAGCTCATTGGAGGAGAAGATCAGGTTCCTTCACTCTGACCTTCTCCTCCAATGGGGTTTGAGCCAGAGGTGAGGAGAGAGGACACGAGGAATCAAGGAAAACGCAATTGAGATTTTCCAACTGTCCTCATTTGAGATTTTCCAACTGTCCTCATTTGAGATTTTCCAACTGTCCTTATTCCGCGTACTACGTCCTTGTTATTAGGCTTTTTGAGTATAAAATTAATGGAATTCATAAAGTAAATAGTTACTCAATACTTAGGATAGCATTCATTATTAGTTGTACATAGAGTGCATGAAAATTGACTGAATTGAAACTCACACACCGGAGAATTCAAATGCAAGACTAAAGGTGAAATTTGTGTTCACCTGTATTGTGGCTACACATTCACTTTTATTTTTTTCAGACACACACACACACACCTCTCCACTCCTCTCTGTACCTCAGATCTCCGCTGCCCTGTCCTCTCTCTCTTCATGGCCATGTCTGAAGTTCCCCTACTACGTCTAGGCTTTATGAGTAGTCCCTGTATCTGTCTGCAGTTGTGCCAAAAAGACACACTCTTGTTGTTCTCTTACAGAGTACAGGTGATTTGTGTGTTTAGCTACACATTAAATGTTGTATTTTTATTTTTTTTACACGCATATACATGCACACACACACACACACACACACCTCTTCCAATACTCTTAAATTTTTTTTAACATTTTTATAACACACATACCTGTCATGTTCTTTCCTGTACTTGAATACTTATTAAATTCCATATTTTCCATAGTCAGTCGTTTCATTTGTTTATTAGTATCTCATTTAAACTTAATCTCCTTATTTCCTCCCTACACCTTTGCAGATCTAAGACAAGATGAAGGTAAAAACCTATTCTCTTCCTAATTCGTTTTTTCCCCACCTGCATTTTGTTGTCAGACCAGTGAAGATGGTGGAAAACTGTACTATTTGTATGGACCCTAGGTTACCCTTTCCCATTGTTATCATACTAATTGTTTTTCGTATAACCTTAATCAGAGCTCCTGTGCACCTGATGTACCATGCCAGGTGTGTATAATACTGATGTTAATGGGAGAGGGAAGGGGTTAAGGTGTGGTCTTTACTCCCAAATGTCACTTAATATAACTCCATATACTGTTGTAAATAAACACAGTGACTAGAAATAGGCCTAATAACATAAATAATAACATTGTTAATTGAATATAGCCCGATCCATTCCATTGGAGAGTTGCAACTATATTGTCTATATTATCTGTCAAATATCCTTTTGAACATAGCCCCGTTAGAAATGAATAGTGTATTCTGTTCAGGCCTATGTAGTTAATCTATTCCCACATCAGTGAAATTCGTTTTTACAGTAATACTTCCAAATGAAGAGAGACAATGAGACATTAAATAATCAGAGGAAAAAATGCTCTTTCATGGCTCTTAAAATAACCTTTGTGTTAGGGGGCTCTTAAAAGAGCTGTTTCACTCCACGGCATGCTGCCATGAGACTTCACCTGCTGGCAATGAGAAGTAGGTGGTCAGTTTCTCCCTCACCTGGAGTGCCTGTCTGGGGGGGGTTGTTGGCACCTGCCCTGGTGACATCAGGTAGGTGACCATTTGGCGTGCCCATCTCCATCCGTAGCAGCTCCTGGGATGCCCTCCGCAGGTAGTTGTGGAGAACACGTGTGGCCTTCACGCAGGCATCGACATTTGAGGGGGCTGAGACCAAGCACTCTCCGATACATACAGTGGGGAAAAAAAGTATTTAGTCAGCCACCAATTGTGCAAGTTCTCCCACATAAAAAGATGAGAGAGGCCTGTAATTTTCATCATAGGTACACGTCAACTATGACAGACAAAGACCTACAAACAAGCAAGATTTCTGGCTCTCACAGACCTGTAACTTCTTCTTTAAGAGGCTCCTCTGTCCTCCACTCATTACCTGTATTAATGGCACCTGTTTGAACTTGTTATCAGTATAAAAGACACCTGTCCACAACCTCAAACAGTCACACTCCAAACTCCACCGATAGGTGAGACCACGGCCGTTGTGGAACGGGTAGGGGTTGTAACTTCCCCCTGGGCAGGTGTCTAGGTGCCTTACACTGGGCGCACACCGAGCAGGAGGAAACATAAACCCTCACGTCCTTCACTAAAGTTGGCCACCAGTACTTCCCACTAAGGCAGTGCACTGTCCGACCAATACTCGGATGACCAGAGGAGGGTGACGTGTGAGCCCAGTATATCAAACGATCGCGAACCTCGAGCGGCACGTACCTCCGACCCTCTGGACAGTGTGGAGGAGTAGGATCGGAACGTAACGCCCGCTCGATTTCCGCATCAACCTCCCACACCACCGGTGCCACCAGACAAGACTCCGGGAGTATGGGAGTGGGCTCAATGGACCTCTCCTCTGTGTCATATAGTTGGGACAGGGCGTCTGGCTTAGCGTTTTGGGACCCTGGTCTATAGGTGAGCTTAAATACAAAGTGGGAGAGAAACATAGACCACCTTGCCTGGCGAGGGTTCAGCCTCCTCGCTGCCCGGATGTACTCCAGGTTACGATGGTCAGTCAGAATGAGAAAAGGGTGTTTAGCCCCCTCAAGCCAATGTCTCCACACCTTCAAGGTTTGAACCACAGCTAGCAGCTCCCTGTCCCCCATGTCATAATTGCGCTCCGCCGGACTGAGCTTCTTAGAATAGAAAGCACAGGGGCGGAGTTTAGGTGGCGTACCCGAGCGCTGAGACAGCACAGCGCCGATCCCAGCCTCGGAAGCGTCCACCTCCACCTCGAATGCCAAAGAGGGATCCGGATGCGTCAGCACCGGAGCCGAGGTAAACAGGTCCTTCAGACGTTTAAACGCCCTGTCCGCCTCAGCTGACCACTGCAGGCGCACCGGACCCCCCCATAGCAGAGAGGTAATGGGAGCTGCTACCTGTCCAAAGCCCCGGATAAACCTCCGGTAGTAATTGGCAAAACCCAAGAAGCACTGCACCTCCTTTACCGCGGTAGGAGTCTGCCAATTACGCACGGCAGAAACGCGGTCAATCTCCATCTCTACCCCTGACGCGGACAACCGATGTCCCAGGAAGGAGATGGACTCCTGGAAGAACAGACATTTCTCCGCCTTCGCATACAGGTCATGCTCCAACAGTCTACCAAGCACTCGACGCACCAGGGACACATGCTCGGCTCATGTATATTAGAATGTCATCAATATACACCACAACACCCTGTCCATGCAAGTCCCGGAAAATCTCGTCCACAAATGATTGGAAGACTGAAGGAGCATTCATTAAACCGTATGGCATGACGAGGTACTCATAGTGACCCGAGGTGGTACTGAATGCTGTCTTCCACTCATCTCCCTCCCTAATGCGCACCAGGTTGTTCGCGCTCCTGAGATCCAATTTTGTGAAGAATCGCGCCCCGTGTAATGACTCCGTCATACTAGCAATCAGAGGGAGAGGATAGCTGTATTTGATTGTGATCTGATTTAGACCACGGTAATCAATACACGGGGGTAAACCCCCATCCTTCTTCTTCACAAAAAAGAAACTTGAGGACGCAGGGGAAGTGGATGGCCGTATGTAACCCTGTCTCAGAGATTCGGTGACGTAGGTCTCCATAGCGGCCGTCTCCTCCTGAGACAGAGGATACACATGACTATGAGGAAGCGCAGCGCCTACCTGGAGGTCTATCGCACAATCCCCCTGTCGATGAGGTGGTAATTGAGTCGCCTTCTTCTTACTGAAGGCGAGTGCCAAATCGGCATACTCTGGTGGAATATGCAAGGTGGGAACTTGGTTCGGGCTTTCCACCGTCGTTGCCCCTACGGAAACGTCTACACACCGCCCAGTACACTGATCAGACCATCCCTTGAGAGCTCTCTGCTGCCATGAAATGTTGGGGTCATGAGATGTTAACCAGGGAAGCCCCAACACCACGGGAAACGCAGGAGAGTCAATCAAATACAAACTTAATATCTCCTCATGACCCTCCTGCGTTTTCATCCGGAGAGGCGCCGTGACCTCCCTAATCAATCCTGGCTATCTAGGGCATGAATAGGGAAGGGCACATCAACAGGTACGATAGGAATCCCTAACTTATAGGTGAACTGGCGATCGATAAAATTCCCAGCTGCGCCTGAATCTACTAGCGCCTTATGCTGGGAGTGAGGAGAAACCTCGGGAAACACCACTTTAATACACATATGATCAACAGAGAGCTCTGGGTGAGTTGGGACCCTACTCACCTGGAATGACTCATCAGTGCATCGCCCACTGCCTCGATTCCTAGGAGACCCTCCCCAGCACCGACCGGCAGAGTGTCCTCTGTGGCTACAGTTGGTGCAGGGGACGGCCTCCCTCCTGGTCTCCCTCCTGGTCTCCCTAGCACCAGCACCCCCGAGCTCCATAGGGGTCGGCTCGGAAGTGCTGGGGGATGGAATGAACGGCCCCGAATCCGGACGTCCGCGGGTAGCCAACAGGGTATCCAGGCGAATCGACATGTCCACCAGTTGATCAAAGCTGAGGTTGGTGTCCCTGCAGGCCAATTCCCGACGCACGTCCTCCCTCAGGCTACATCTATAGTGGTCAATGAGGGCCCTCTCATTCCATCCTGTGTTGGGAGCCAGCGTCCGGAAGTCCAGCGCGAACTCCTGCGTGCTCCTCCTCCCCTGTCTAAGGTGGAATAGACGCTCACCCGCCGCTTTACCCTCTGGTGGATGATCGAATACTGCCCGGAAGCGGCGGGTGAACTCCACATAGCTGACCGTAGCGGCGTCTATCCCACCCCACTCAGCGTTGGCCCACTCCAGCGCCTTGCCGGACAGACAGGAGATGAGGGGCGGACACGCTCTCGTATCCCGAGGGCGCCGGGTGAATGGTTGCTAGGTAGAGTTCAACCTGGGAGTAGGGAAACCCTGGCACCCGGCCGCTGTGCCATCATAAGCCCTCGGGAGCGAGAGCCGAATCCCACTGGACCCCGGAGGTGAAACGATGGGCATCGCCGATGGTGGTGGTATCGTTGGAGGGGGTATAGGTAGACCCCCTCTTTCCCATCGCTTAATGGTGTTCACCACCCGTTCCATGGCGGTGCCGAGAGCCTGGATCATGGCCGCTTGGTGTTCAACGTGTGCCTCCATAGATCCAGCTGGCACCGCCTCTCCTGCTGACTCCATGAGAGGTGTGTGATTCTGTCAGATTGCGACGTGAATGCGGTAGGCGAAGTCAAATGCAGGACACCGAGCTACTGGAAACGATACTTTACTAACAAAGTAACCAGTATACAAAACAACCTCCAAACAGGGAGGGGAATACCCGCACACTAGCAACTGCCGAAAATGACGAGAACAATCACACACAACACACAATGAACGACAGAGGGTTAAATAGGGAATATAATACAACATAATAGGAAACAGGTGTGTCACAATAAAATTGTAGATGTCATCGAATAAATAATATTTATGCTACTCTGCAAATAAAGGAATACAAAATTCAAAGGAATTCTGCAGTCAAACAAAAGTTCAACATTCTCATTTTGCTACTTTCTGTTCAGTCTATGCATACAATTTGATGCATACATTCGATAAATCCAACCGATGCACCACACTGAACGCACTGCAACTGCCTCTGCAACGCAATGCTGCAAGGCAAATACAGAGTTTCGTTGGAAATGAATGTACTTCTGGTGTACCAAAACGCAATAACGCTGTCGGTGTAAGGGGTAGAAATGGCATCAAATCAAAGTTTATTGGTCGCGTATACAGGTTTGCAGATGTTATAACAGGTGCAGCGAAATGCTCATGTTTCTAGCTCCAACAGTGTAGTAATAATACCTAACAATACAAAAACAATACGCACAGAATTAAAAAAGTAAAAAGAAAGAAATTAAGTCTGGAATATAAATATATCTATATATCTATATATATATACATATACAGTAACAGTTGGACACACCTACTCATTCAAGGGTTTTTCTTTCTTTTTTACTATTTTTTACATTGTAGAATAATAGTGAAGACATCAAAACTATGAAATAACACATATGGAATCATGTAGTAACCAAAATAGTGTTAAACAAATCTAAATATATTTTATATTTGAGATTCTTCAAATAGCCACCCTTTGCCTTGATGACAGCTTTGCACACTCTTGGCATTCTCTCAACCAGCTTCACCTGGAATGCTTTTCCAACAGTCTTGAAGGAGTTCCCACATATGCTGAGCACTTGTTGGCTGTTTTTCATTCACTCTGCGGTCAGACTCATCCCAAACATCTCAATTTGGTTGAGGTCTGGGGATTGTGGAGGCCAGGCCATCTGAGGCAGCACACCATCACTCTCAAATCAAATCAAATCAAATCAAATTTTATTGGCCACATGTGCCGAATACAACAGGTGCAGACATTACCGTGAAATGCTTACTTACAGCCCTTAACCAGCAGTGCATTTACTTTTAATAAAAAAGTAAAATAAAACAACAACAAAAAAATTTTTGAGAAAAAAAGAGCAGAAGTAAAATAAAATAACTGTAGGGAGGCTATATTTACAGGGGGGTACCGGTGCAGAGTCAATGTGTGGGGGCACCGGCTAGTTGAGGTAGTTGAAGTAATATGTACATGTGGTAGAGTTAAAGTGACAATGCATTAATAATTAACAGAGTAGCAGCAGCATAAAAAGATGGGGTGGGGGGGGCAGTGCAGGAGTCTTATGGCTTGGGGGTAGAAGCTGTTGAGAAGTCTTTTGGACCTAGACTTGGCACTCCAGTACCACTTGCCATGTGGTAGCAGAGAGAACAGTCTATGACTAGGGTGGCTGGAGTCTTTGACAATTTTGAGGGCCTTCCTCTAACACCGCCTGGTATAGAGGTCCTGGATGGCAGGAAGCTTGGCCCCAGTGATGTACTGGGCCGTACGCACTACCCTTTTTAGTGCCTTGCGGTCGGAGGCCAAGCAGTTGCCATACCAGGCGGTGATGCAACCAGTCAGGATGCTCTCGATGGTGCAGCTGTATTTTTTGAGGATCTGAGGACCCATGCCAAATCTTTTCAGTCTCCTGAGGGGGAATAGGCTTTGTCGTGCCCTCTTCACGACTGTCTTGGTGTGTTTGGACCATGATAGTTTGTTGGTGATGTGGACACCAAGGAACTTGAAGCTCTCAACCTGTTCCACTACAGCCCCGTCGATGAGAATGGGGGCGTGCTCAGTCCCCTTTTTTTTCCTGTAGTCCACAATCATCTCCTTTTTCTTGGTCACGTTGAGGGAGAGGTTGTTATCCTGGCACCACACGGCCAGGTCTCTGACCTCCTCCCTATAGGCTGTCTCATCGTTGTCGGTGATCAGGCTTACCACTGTTGTGTTGTCGGCAAACTTAATGATGATGTTGGAGACGTGTGTGGCCTCGCAGTCATGGGTGAACAGGGAGTAAAAAGGGAGTTTTTCTCCATCATGTGCAAGCGTGTGTGTGTGTGTGTGTGTGTATATGTGTGTGTGTGTGTGTGTGTGTGTGCGTGCGTGTGTGTGAGCGTGTGTTTGTGTGTTATAGTCCATATGCTTTAATCAGAGGATAGTGGTTTTCGTCTGCTGAGATTGTTTTCTCATTTGCTCATATATATTTAATCCTGACATTTATGAGGCTTCATGTTGGCAGCTCGATTTGTGGATTTGCATACTTTGTCATGAGAACGACATCTGTGTAGTGGAATACTCATTGGAGGATTGTCCTTGCATGTATGTCAATTCTGTAACACTAAATACAAGAAGGTTTTATGAAGACACAAGGCAGCCTATATCAATTTGTTCTTCAGTGGACTGAGACCTGTGTCTGTGAATAATGCAGTCACTACATGGTTATGACACCGTTAGGAAACGATTATGTATAGTGATACCATGATATACTATTGTCAAAAGATGTGTCATCTTGAAAAGTAACCAGATTCAGTGCATAATAGGTTGTCACACTTCATAAAGGTTAGCAGAGCAGACTAAATAGAACCCAATATAACTCTAAACAATAGCAAGCCCCTGAGTGGCAGCACAAGGAAATCCCTGTGTTGGAGCACCTCTGGGGCTGTGTGCTAAATGGCACCCTATTCCCTTTATAATGCACTACTTCTGACCAGGGCCCATGGCTCTGGTCAAAGGTAGTGCACTAGAAAGGGAATAGGGTGCCATTTGGGACAGAGCCTGGGTCTCTGCTAAGATGTGTGTGTCAGACCTCAGGAGCCAGAGAGCTGAATAGTCCAGCGTAAGCCATGGAACAGACCCAGAAGCCACCACCGTGGGAGGCTAGAATGAAAAACAATGAAGCCTTTCTCTCTCTGTGTCCATTTGGCACAGGCTCCCATCCTGCCATCCATCCATCAGTTCCAAAGTAGAGAGCACTCATTTCAAAAGTGCATTAGAGCCAACCTGAATCAGTTCAAGTAGGCCTACTCCAAAAATAACTCTGCACTCTACGTCCCACAGTCCCACCTGGTACCATTGGGGATATTTTGGACGCTTGACAATTTCTAATACTAGGCTGAAGCTCCGGGTTTGCCAGGTGCTACCTAGTAGAGGTTCTGGTATAAATGTAATCTTTGGAATCTTGTGTGGGAACGTGCCAAATGAGTTGACCAGGGTGGGGTAGTTCACCCCACATTTGTTGCAGAGTATAAGTACCTTTCAGTGTAATTCAAGTGACAGTGCATGCAAACTCCCCCTCTGGATATTTTGGTAGGCCCGATGCCACCTGAAATTTCATGGTGAGCCGCAAAACTGCTCTCTGAAATATTGTTTTCAAGCTAATTGCAGAGTTTCACTAAAGGAAGAAAAGCATAATAAGAAGGCACGCTGGTTTGACATATTTTCTCTGAAGTAGACCATTTTGCTAAATTGCAAGATTGAACATACTATTTCGGTAAATTACATCAATTTGAATTTGGCCCGGCACACCTAAGGCTCTTGAGTGTAGAATCCAGTCCCACCTTGTTTTCATGTGAAACTGAAACATACAGAGAGGATACCACATAAATACTGTGTCACGGATACGGCCGAGGCTGCCCCTCCTCCTCGTTCGGGCAGGCTTCGGCGGTCATCGTCACCGGAGTACTAGCTGCCACCGATCGATGTTTCTGTGTCTCACTAGTTCTGTCTGTATTGTTCACACCTGTTACTCATTAGGCTTATTAGTTTCCCTATATTACCTCTGTTTTCCCTCCTGAGTGTGTGCGTGATTGTTCTTTGTTACGTCGTCTGTAGAGCTGTTGTTTTTGCCCTTCCCTGCGTGGAGGGTTTGCTATATTTACTTGGAGTTGAGTAAAGCCATTTATCCTCAGTTCTGTGTCCTGCGCCTGATTCCGTTTCCCCACTGCACCCAGACGCTGACATACTGAAGGCTTTTTAAATTTAAAATGACTCCAAACAGAGAAAAGGCCAGAGATTTAGCAGTTTGTTTATGAGAACTGCTACTTAAATAGTTTCTGTTTTATCCCTGCCTCTCTTGATGTTCTTTTGAATGATGATCAGCCCTTAATCTGACATACAAACGACTCCTTTTAGAGGAGTTAATCTCTTGTGCATCCAGAATTTATTGATTTGTAAGCCCTCCTCGTGCTAAGTACATCCGGGAGCAGTCATTTGACATTCACCGCATGAGTCCTTATCAGTGTTTTAAAGAGAAGAGGAGAGGAGAACAGGGCTGAAAATAGCAGTGGTTGATAGGAAATAAAGCTTTGATAATGTCATCATCTTTCAGCCACGCTGAGGTAAAACAGCCTCCATTATGGACACCATAAAGCTTTCAGACCTGAGGGGGGATGACAGAGAGAGCCCATTTTTTTGGGAGGGGGCCATTGAGACAGAGGATGCTCCTAGACTTCAAGGTCAAACAGAGGAGGGCACAGTAGCATCCCTGATTTATGCCTAGCTACGTCATTCTTCTTTTAACAGTACAACATGATTCTGTACCTTGGTGAGGTAACGCTTTAGGATTTAGCTAGCGGTGGACGGAGGCTGTTGTCTTGCAGTTTGTTCAAAATGAATTACTTGTGGTTCATGCCTGTGTCCCAAATAGCACCCTACACAGTGCACTACTTTTGACCAGAGCCTTATGGACCCTGCTCAAAAGTAGTGCTCTATATAGGGAATAGGGTGCCATTTGGGATGCATACATAACAGGATTAAAGCAGCAGTATCCAAGCGGTGCTTCCAAATTTTTTACCTGCTTAGTATAGGCCTACCTTATAAGCTCATAGAATGGGTAACATTCACACCTATCGGAAGGAATCCTTCTCAGATATCTTATACCCAAATACGTATGTCATTCCTTTCCAAAGTATACCTAAACTTAAATATGCAATCCCATATCTGTGTTCCATTTCACTTATCATTTACTCAGAACAAATTAGTAAATTGCTTTTCACTCGTTAAACCATCCTGGAATAGAAATGAACTGAACATATTATATTCCATGTGAGCAGTTATGACTCATCACTCTTGAATGTTTAAACATCAACTAAATCCCTGAATAGGCCTTGAAACCTACTGCCAAAGCATATAGTGTATACTCCATAAAAGCCTTTTTTACATGTCGTTTCAACCAATCATAACAGGCCTGGGAGAAGTGTTAATTCAAGTAGTAGTACTTAAATCATTAAACAGAGCTTAATTGGATTTCATTTTGATGTAGAAACAGCATGCAATGAAAAAATCGGGAGAAAAGCACTACAGTTCTTAAGGGAGTTTCATTTAACAGAAGCCTAAACATGCCATTTTTCCACATTATGTGGGGGCCGAATTTCAATTACCTTTGAAAACTGTGCACGTCTAAATGGCACCCTATTCCCTATATAGTGCCCTGGTCAAAGTAGTGCACTACAAAGGGAATAGGGTGCTGTTTGGGCGCAGTGAGTTTGTTTTTGAAAAAAATAGCCTTTTCCAATAATTTCTATATGGTTTTACTACCCTCGCTGCTATTAGTTTGATCCTCATTTTCTACTCAGGCACTGCTTGAGCATGGGAGAGAAACGTGGGTGGAAGAGACAATTTGAAAATTAGAAGACAGCTCTAGTCTTGAATAAAACATTAGTTAGCTACCACGCTTCAAGTGAAATCTTCAGGGCATTCCTGTGGATAAATTGAAAGAGACAACTAGTTCTCAATACACAGCGTTGATTCCTCTGTGATTTAACCTATGACCAGAGTTATTGTTATCGTGGATTTTTAAAAAAATGGTTTTATTGTGATTGCTAAGTCACCTGCACAGAGGATTTGCACATCTTATCATTTTGGCCTTTGATGATGTAGCATGAACTTTTACCCACCCTTGTTGTTCTGATTTGATGTTTTGGTGGTTTGACCAAAGCAAAGGTCCAAGCTGGCGATGCTTTCTATTCACTCTGGTTTTTGAAGGGTGGCTGATTGCAGCGTTCTTGACTGTCTGATCCTTGCTTGACATTTGGTTGACATATCACAAATGTCAGGTAACAACGGACACAGACAGTCAGACACAGTAGATGGGTCAAATATTGTCAAAATGGGTTTTGGTAATGTGTTTAACTGGAATTATGTTTGAAAGAGCCTCATGAATTATTGACTCTATTGTAATGAAGGGAATTCACCTTTAATACGATTATATGTGTTTGGAGTGTGTACTGTGACCTTCTCCCTCACCCTGGGGTTGTACTGTATATCTCAGTGTTTTAGGTTCTGTTGGAACAGACCAGGTTTCTCTGTAGAATGGTGTGCCGGAGGCCAGTGACATTTCCCCTTCCTCTGAATGAAGTTCACTGGTTGAGAGCCTCTCAATGGTGGCAGCTCATGACTTTCCTACCAAACCGCTGAAGACTTTTCCAACCGTGCAGTATTTCTCAGTCTCAAACCTCTGAGGGAGAATTTGTAAAACTCTATGTTTCTGGCCTTGACTTATAAACCCTGGAAGCCACAAGAGAACTGTCTGGAACATCAGACTGACCTAATGACCCCAAACACAAACATAGGTAGAGAGAAACTATGTTCAACCTTCCCTCAGCTTTATATCTTTGCTCTAAATCTTTGACTTCTATTTTTATCAACTCTGAACCTTTGTACGTTACTGAAAATCAATATCAGCTAATTAATTATTTTGAGAACCTAAGCTTATGATGATGAATTCATCTGTTCTCACCCATGCTATACTCTACTTGTGTTGAAACATAAGAACTGGTATGAGGTCTTTGGTCTCAAGTTCACAAATCTCCCTGAATCGTTTCTCCTGTCTCCAAGGTTGGCAGCCATGTTGTTTAACTTAGGAAAATAAAAAGAGTGGCCCAAAGATTGGATTCCTCCTATCCCTCTGATATCAGACACATCAGGAATGCAGCGATGCAGTCTCTCTCTCAGTCTAGTAGACACATACCAGAGCATATAAGTAGCATCAGATCTGGAGAGGTAAAGTGAGTCATAATGTGGACTAGCAGGGTCTGTGTGTTCACCTGTAGAACATGGCTGAGGGGTGCTCAAAGTAGCTCTCCATCTAAACCGCTGAAACTCAAGGGCCTCAAGCCCTCATCCAAATTCCAGACATATCTTCAATTTATTTCAAACGTATCTCAAACACATCCACTTTATTGTCAGACTGACAGACTTCACAGGTGGTCAGTAGCTTGGTTGTGAAATGCTTTTATTATGCTATTCACCATCGTCATTGAAACAATCACACACTCAATCTCCAATCAGCGCTAAAGCTGTGGGAAAGGTTATATTTCACCCCTACTGAAGCAGTAAATTAACAGATTTGAAATTCCTTTTTTTTTTTTGCCATTTACTATTTTTGATCATTTCGCTCTTACATCTGCACAACTGGTAGATTATTGCAGGTGCTAGACGTTAAAGGTTAAGAAGTAAAGGCCTTACACTCCTTGACATTTTCAAATATACAACTGCTGCTGCACACTTGGCACACAAAGATGAAAACCAGTGTTTTTCTCTTTAGACTGTTCCTGTTGAATTGAATAATATGCAAAGTAATCCTATGTATTGGCACTGACAATGTATGCATACATTGTGTGATATCAAATTAAATCAAATTTTATTTGTCAAATACACGTGTTTAGCAGATGTTATTGCGGGTGTAGCGAAATGCTTGTGCTTCTAGCTCCGACAGTGCAGTAATATCTAACAAGTTTCACAACATATACCCAATACACACAAATCTAGTAAGGAATGGAATTTAAGAATATATACAGTGGGGGAAAAAAGTATTTAGTCAGCCACCAATTGTGCAAGTTCTCCCACTTAAAAAGATGAGAGAGGCCTGTAATTTTCATCAAAGGTACACGTCAACTATGACAGACAAAATGAGAAAAAAAAAATCCAGAAAAACACATTGTAGGATTTTTAATGAATTTATTTGCAAATTATGGTGGAAAATAAGTATTTGGTCAATAACAAAAGTTTCTCAATAATTTGTTATATACCCTTTGTTGGCAATGACACAGGTCAAACGTTTTCTGTAAGTCTTCACAAGGTTTTCACACACTGTTGCTGGTATTTTGGCCCATTCCTCCATGCAGATCTCCTCTAGAGCAGTGATGTTTTGGGGCTGTCGCTGGGCAACACGGACTTTCAACTCCCTCTAAAGATTTTCTATGGGGTTGAGATCTGGAGACTGGCTAGGCCACTCCAGGACCTTGAAATGCTTCTTACGAAGCCACTCCTTCGTTGCCCGGGCGGTGTGTTTGGGATCATTGTCATGCTGAAAGACCCAGCCACGTTTCATCTTCAATGCCCTTGCTGATGGAAGGAGGTTTTCACTCAAAATCTCATGATACATGGCCCCATTCATTCTTTCCTTTACACGGATCAGTCGTCCTGGTCCCTTTGCAGAAAAACAGCCCCAAAGCATGATGTTTCCACCCCCCATGCTTCACAGTAGGTATGGTGTTCTTTGGATGCAACTCAGCATTCTTTGTCCTCCAAACACGACGAGTTGAGTTTTTACCAAAAAGTTCTATTTTGGTTTCATCTGACCATATGACATTCTCCCAATCCTCTTCTGGATCATCCAAATGCACTCTAGCAAACTTCAGACGGGCCTGGACATGTACTGGCTTAAGCAGGGGGACACGTCTGGCACTGCAGGATTTGAGTCCCTGGCGGCGTAGTGTGTTACTGATGGTAGGCTTTGTTACTTTGGTCCCAGCTCTCTGCAGGTCATTCACTAGGTCCCCCCGTGTGGTTCTGGGATTTTTGCTCACCGTTCTTGTGATCATTTTGACCCCACGGGGTGAGATCTTGCGTGGAGCCCCAGATCGAGGGAGATTATCAGTGGTCTTGTATGTCTTCCATTTCCTAATAATTGCTCCCACAGTTGATTTCTTCAAACCAAGCTGCTTACCTATTGCAGATTCAGTCTTCCCAGCCTGGTGCAGGTATACAATTTTGTTTCTGGTGTCCTTTGACAGCTCTTTGGTCTTGGCCATAGTGGAGTTTGGAGTGTGACTGTTTTAGGTTGTGGACAGGTGTCTTTTATACTGATAACAAGTTCAAACAGGTGCCATTAATACAAGTAACGAGTGGAGGACAGAGGAGCCTCTTAAAGAAGAAGTTACAGGTCTGTGAGAGCCAGAAATCTTGCTTGTTTGTAGGTGACCAAATACTTATGTTCCACCATAATTTGCAAATAAATTCATTAAAAATCCTACAATGTGATTTTCTGGAGAAAAACAATCTCAATTTGTCTGTCATAGTTGACGTGTACCTATGATGAAAATTACAGGCCTCTCTCATCTTTTTAAGTGGGAGAATTTGCACAATTGGTGGCTGACTAAATACTTTTTTTTCCCGACTGTACATATATGGACAAGCAATGACAGAGTGACATGGACTAAGATACAGTAGAATTTTATAGAATAGAATACAGTATATACATGTGAGATGAGTAGTGCAAGATATATAAACATTATTAAAGTGACTAGTGTTCCATTTCTTAAAGTGGCCAGTGATTTCAATAGGCAGCAGCAGCCTCTAATGTGCTAGTGATGGCTATTTAACAGTCTGATGGCCTTGAGATATAAACTGTTTTCCATTATCTCTGTCCCAGCTTTGATGCACCTGTACTGACCTCACCTTCTGGATGATAACGGGGTGAATAGGCAGTGGCTCGGGTGGTTGATGTCCTTGATGATCTTTTTGGCCTTCGTGTGACATCGGGTGCTGTAAGTGTCTTGGAGGGCGGGTAGTTTTCCCCCGGTAATGCGTTCGGCAGACCGTACCACCCTCTGGAGAGCCCTACGGTTGCGAGTGGTGCAGCTGCCGTACCAGGCGGTGATACAGCCCAACAGGATGCTGTCAATTGTGCGTCTGTAAAAGTTTGTGAGGGTTTTAGGTGCCAAGCCAAATTTGGTTGAAGAGGTTCTGTTGCGTCTTCTTCACCACACTGTCTGTGTGGGTGGACCATTTCAGTTTGTCAGTGATGTGTACGCCAAGGAACTTGAAGCTTTCCACCTTCTCCACTGTGGTCCCGTCGATGTGGATAGGGGGGTGCACCCTCTGCTGTTTCCTGAAGTCCACGATCATCTCCTTTGTTTTGTTGACGTTGAGTGAAAGGATATTTTCCTGGCACCACACTCCCAGAGCCCTCACCTCCTCCCTGTAGGCTGTCTCGTCATTGTTGGTAATCAAGCCTACCACTGTTGTGTCGTCTGCAAACTTGATGATTGAGTTGGAGGCGTGCTTGGCCACGCAGTCATGGGTGAACAGGGAGTACAGGAGGGGGCTGAGCACGCACCCTTGTGGGGCCCCAGTGTTGAGGATCAGCGAAGTGGAGATGTTGTTTCCTACCTTCACCACCTGGGGAGGCCCGTCAGGAAGTACAGGACCCAGTTGCACAGGGGCGGGATTCAGACCCAGGGCCTCGAGCTTAATGATGAGCTTGTAGGGTACTATGCTGAGCTATAGTCAATGAACAGCATTCTTATATAGGTATTCCTCTTGTCCAGATGGGATAGGGCTGTGTGCAGTGTGATGGCGATTGCATCATCTGTGGATCTATTGGGGCGGTAAGCAAATTGAAGTGGGTCTAGGGTGACAGGTAAGGTAGAGGTGATATGATCTATCTGACTAGTCTCTCAAAGCACTTCATGATGACAGAGGTGAGTGCTACGCGGCGATAGTTATTTAGTTCAGTTACCTTTGCTTTCTTGGGTACAGGAACAATGGTGGCCATCTTGAAGCATATGGGAACAGCAGACTGGGAAAGGGAGAGATTGAATATGTCCGTAAACACACCAGCCAGCTGGTCTGCGCATGCTCTGTGGACGAGGCTAGGGATGCCGTCTGGGCTGGCAGCCTTGCGGGGTTAACATGCTTAAATGTCTTACTCACGTTGGCCACGGAGAAGGAGAGGCCACAGTCCTTGGTAGTGGGCCTCGTTGGTGGCACTGTGTTATCCTCAAAGCGGGCGAAGAAGGTGTTTAGCTTGTCTGGAAGCGAGACGTCGGTGTCGGCGACGTGGCTTGTTTTCCCTTTTTGTAGTCCGTGATTGTCTGTAGACCCTGCCACATATGTCTAGTTTCTGAGCCGTTGAATTGCGACTCCACTTTGTCTCTATACTGAGGTTTTGCCAGTTTAATGAGTAGCTACACTGTTTGTATTCTGCCATATTCCCAGTCACCTTGCCATGGTTAAATGCGGTGGTTCGCGCTTTCAGTTTTGCGCGAATGCTGCCATCTATCCACGGTTTCTGGTTAGGGTAGGTTTAAATAGTCACAGTGGGCACAACATCACCTATACACTTCCTGATAAACTCAGTCACCGTTTCAGTGTATTCGTCTAAATTATTTTCGCAAGCTACCCGGAACATATCCCAGTCTGCGTGATATGAGTACTGTGTGTACGCTGTGTGTGTGGGAGAAATGTGAGACGTGTGTACGCTGTGTGTGTTTGTCTATATGTGTGTGCATGTATGATTTAAAGGAGATGAAGGATTAAAGAACTGGAAAAGAGCAAATATATGTGATAACACATTAATCCATAGATTATACCTGCCAGGTCTAAACCCTCTCTCCCTGAGCATGTACTATCCTGAGTAAATGAATTATTTCTGCTATCTGCGAGTTGCATGCTTTACAGGGACTTTGAAATTCCAATGCGCCTCTTTTTTCCCCCATCACATGAAATCGTAATTTCTCTCCCTGTTCCGACTCTCAATAGGAGTTTGTCACTTAGTAGAACGCTTGCTGAGAACCAAATGACTGAACAGGATGAAGAGAGCTTTTTCCTGATAGTGTCCTTCTACTGCTTGCTGCGGTAGGATTTTGGAAGTTTTTCGGCTAATACCCTGTCACACATTTCCTCACTTCTTGAGATTTTAATACGTTTCCTCACATAATGCTTACTGAAATCCACCACGTTAGTCCATTAGATTCTCAGAAGGGGCACTTTTTGAAAGCCTTTCTTCCAGCCTTTTTTAATTTTACCGTCTACCAAGGGCTATGGCATCAGTGAGGCTTTTTGAGTAACAAAGGGTCAATGTGACCCTTCCCTCCTGCTGTATCCACATCCTGTCCATCTCAACCAATGGCTAAGTTCCAATGCCTGTATTAGCATACCACTGTATGTCCAATGCATTGCTTCAAATATGTAGTATACAGTTGAAGTCGGAAGTTTACATACACTTAGGTTGGAGTCATTAAAACTCGTTTTTCAACCACTCCACAAATGTCTTATTAACAAACTATAGTTTTGGCAAGTCAGTTAGGACATCTACTTTGTGCATGACACAAGTAATTTTTCCAACAATTGTTTACAGACAGATTATTTGACTTATAATTCACTGTATCACAGTTCCAGTGGGTCAGAAGTTTACATACACTAAGTTGACTGTGCCTTTAAACAGCTTGGAAAATTCCAGAAAATGATGTCATGGCTTTAGAAGCTTCTGATAGGGTAATTGACATCGTTTGAGTCAATTGGAGATGTACCTGTGGATGTATTTCAAGGCCTACCTTCAAACTCAGTGCCTCTTTGCTTGACATCATGGAAAAATCCAAAGAAATCAGCCAAGACCTCAGAAAAATTTGTAGACCTCCACAAGTCTGGTTCATCCTTGGGAGCAATTTCCAAACGTCTGAAGGTACCACGTTCATCAGTACAAACAATGGTATGCAAGTATAAACACCATGGGACCACGCAGCCGTCATTACCACTCAGGAAGGAGACGCGTTCTGTCTCCTAGAGATCAACGTACTTAATCCCACAAATTCAATTTGAATTCAATTTCCCTCTCCCTGTAAATTCCTTTTAATTAAAATCAAATACTAGGTCAGTCTTTGAATTCAGAGATAATTCAATTAGTTTCAATTCCAACGTTAGGTGAATTCATTTTTTTTTATTCCCAATTCAATATTATAACCAACAACTCCACAGATTCAAATTAAATTCCCTCAGGCTTTCAGGCGGATCATGTCACTGTTCAGACAGCCTACTGGAAATCTAGAAATACAAGTTGAAATGATTTTAAACAAATCCTGCAGTCCATTTTTTATAATAAGTGAATTAATTCCATTAATTGGGAAATGTCCAAATATTTAATTCAAATTAAATGTAATTACTTTATTATGTAATATTTAATTATTTTACAATTCCAATTCAATTCCAATTCCAATTCAATTCCAATTCAATTCCAATTCAATTCCAATTCAAACAGTCCAAACAGTCTAATTCCAATTCAGTTCCAATTTCATAACTTGAAAATGGTTGAAATTCTAACAAAATGCAACGTAAATTCTCCACTTAATGAGTGAATTCAAGAATTTAATTGGAATTTCTAACTAAAATGGAATTAACCCCCAACACTAACTGGAAGTATTCACTTCCTCTATGAGCAAGGTGCTAGGGTTTTGAGCATTTCCTGGAAATGCCTTGACAACCAAGTAACCCTACCTGCCCTCCCCTGTGTACTCGAGAGAGGGTCACTTAGTGCTGTGTTTTGATCCATTCCATGTGGTGACGACACATTGTCCGCAGAGGTCAGATCAAAGGTCAGTGTTCAAACTGAAGTCTTGTTTATGGATCCATCCTACAGATGGAGGGAGAGAGGGATAGAGAGAGATATATGATGGAAAAATTACACTAGGGAGAAAAAAATACATTGTAAAACAGCTTTTGTGTTTTTACAAGGGAGAATGACGTTTACACAATTTCTCTCAGTAATCACCCTTTTGTTGGTGTGTCTGTTGGGACAGAGGGAGGAGAGGAACAAAAAGATATGGGAACTGCTGATATCTTTTTTCTATAAAGAGTTTGACAAATTTCACCATCAAAGCATCGCATTGGAGATGTGAATTGTTACAAATAGTGAGAAGCACATTCTTGTCTTGCTTTGCTGATGCATGACACAGCATATTATCTGAATACTCTTCATCACTCTTGAATTATTCAGGAGCTGTAATTGACTTGAGATAATCCACTGTTTCTCACTGTCGAAATCTTTAATAATTTACTAAATTCAGTGGAATAAATAATATAATAAATAATACAAAATATTGCAGGCACATGGGACTGATCCTTTATTTTGGTAGCTATGAAATTCAATTATTGTTTTATCTTTTATTAAATGTGACCAAATGTGCACATTGTACAATTGAAATGCATTTCTTTAATTGCCCGGGGGCATATGGAATATGTTTACATGTACAAAATGTAGTTTCGTATGCAATCAAAGTGGTAAAGAACGGCCAATATTCTGTAGATGAATTACCAAAGGCGTAGACAGCCAATCAAATTGCATACTTCAGAAAATATTCACATCCCTTGAAATTATCAAAATAGTCTCCCATTTTAATTTTGAATAATGACAAAAATAAATAGTGCAGCATCCATGTAAGGGGTGAGGACAATTACAATATTTGTAGCATGCAACTGTGTGGCCACACAATGCACACAGTGCACTCACAAAACTGTTGCACATAGGCATTATCTAACCTTTTACTGCTGTGGGCTAAATAAGGGTCACTCAGAGTGTTTGTTGGTAGTCTTAAACAAATCTACTTTAAAGTATACACCTCACACACATGGTTATGGGCTTAAAAAAAAGAAGACACCTATACCATGTCAGGTATAGTTGAAATGTATTCAATTTTGAGTTCGCATCCAAATATTACACTTTATATACATCACAGAAGACTGAAATATAACAAAACCGTTTGACATAGAAACACTGGATATTTTGATGTTTTTGTTAAAAATGCCTCTTAATTATGAAATTATGAAAAGTATTAATAACATTCCACCCATGAGGCCACTAGAGGACGATTTAGTCATTTGACTGCAGGAAAAGGCTACAGAAAGTGCAACAGAGGATAAGAATCAAAATGCATGTCTCATTATGCCTTCTACCTTTCCATTTGTCTCTCTACCAGTGCTCTCCTGTATTTACATTGCTATTTAGGAAAGCACTGGATGGAAACTGTCTTGAATTATACACACACTGATTTTTTATAAATCTAGGGAGCACAGATATACAGGCACTACCACCACCCACTTACTATATGAGTCACCACCAATATGGCCTTCACTGTTTAGAACGACAACAGGTTTTAGTGATATTTTTCCCACTACAGCCCTCATTGCCTAGAGGGCATTTCTGAATCTATTTTGGTGTCTTCAGAGTGGAGTGCTCTTAGTCAGCGGAAGAGAGAAGCCAGACTAGCATTGCTGGTTGGACGAAAGGTTTTTTCAAAATAAGTGGTCGTGGGTAAATACAGTACATGTAATGAGTGGGTTTTAGAACTCCCATTTCACAACTAATCGAGTCAGGCCCAGAGAGGACGAAGAGAAAGGATCTGTATTTATGTTAATGATCCTAGAGAGATGAAGGGATTTTGAATCCTGTAAAGCACAACAGAAGTGGTGTTTAATGTTATTAGCCAGACCTGGGTTTAAATAGTATTTGTTTTCTTTCATACACTGTTGAGTGTTTGATTGAGCCTGCCTGAAGTGCCAGATGGACAGGGTTTGCACTTTTGGGACTATTACATTGGTTCCATTGCATTCACTCCTCAAAGGCACAATGAAATAATTCAGTTAGTAAGAACATCTGCTATTCAATACATTCTCACAAACGGTGAAAAGCCATTTTAACACAATCTCACACAGGTGCCTTCACAGAGAAGGGAAAAAGTTGAAGGTTTTCTCAAAGTGTAGTCTTTGTTGTTAGGTTCCTTTCCAAAGTGATTGAATGAAGACATTACCCGTTGACTCTGGTAGTGGAGTGATTCACACATTGTGTTACGAGTCTTGTTTCCACTGTGTTATTTTCCTCAGAGGGCTGGTGGGAGGTGAGCAGGCTGCCTCTGAAGTAGGTCCATTTTCCCCTGCACTGTGTTACCCTGACGGATGGCTGTAGTGTCGATGAATATATTGTTGCAATCATTCATCTCGCAAAATATGACATGCCGCTACAATAGGGGTATAACTCACCAGGTGCGACAGTGGTCCATTGACAGAAGAGACTGACACCATTTCAAAGGCTCTGAAAGGTTGGGAAGTAAAGGTTATGCAGCGGGTCCTAGCAACTCACAATAGCGCCCTTCTTTAGTACCAAAATAATGCTACAGTGTCTAACATCAGCTAGAAGTTCAAATTCTACATAAAACTATCCTTACATAAAACTATGTCATTTAAATAGCTACCCAGTGGACAGAATTGCCATGAAGATGTTTGGGAAAGCATTATATTTCAGTTGTTATGTGGTCAGATCACAAATTAAAGACGGTCATAAAAAATATGTGATATATGATCAAATATAAAAAAAGATGTATACAACCTGTTGAAGACGTCACACAAGATGTCAGAATGCTACTCAGTGGACAAAACCGCCATGAAGACGTCTGGGAAAGACGTCATATTTCAGTTGTTATGTAGTCAAATTACAAGTTGAAGATGGTCATTAAAAATATGTGATATATGATCAAATATTTCAAATCAGTATACAAACTGTTACAAAAGATGTCAGAATGGCGTCATTGCGACCAGTTTTGCCCTCTGGGGTCGGTGCCTTAAGCTTCTTAACCAGGTCACCTGGGTCCAAATGGAAATGTTAGCTATCATGACTTAGCTATCATGTCACACAGGATAAAACACTGATATCCTCTTTCATCACAGAGATTCAAAGCATATTTGAACAGGGAGGGAGCAAACCACTTCAAAGACATCATGACTTTCCAAAACTAAGAAGACAGAGCTAGTTTACATGGTAAGGTACACTACGGGCTCGTGGTAATAACTGGAGTGGAATTGTGGAATGGTATATATATATATCAAACACATGGTTTCCAGGTGTTCGATGCCATTCCATTTGCTCCTTTCCGGCCATTATTATGAGCCGTTGTCATAGCAGCAGCCTCCTGTGTAAGGTACACTGTATATACAAAAGTATGTAGGCACCCCTTTCAAATGAGATGTTCGACGAGCAGGTATCCACATACTTTTGGTCATAGGGCTGCTGCTTAATGTTGTATTGAATCCATTGACATCACACTTGGGGTATTGAACTGACATCTTCATCCCAAAACAGACACCTAACACAGCAATGTTTACATTTTACTTTGTTTATATATTTAATACATACATTACCAGTGTTGGACACACCTACTCATTCCAGGGGTTTTTCTTTATTTTACTATTTTCTACATTGTAGAATAATAGTGAAGACATCAAAACTATGAAATAACACATATGGAATCATTTAGTAACCAAAAAAGTGTTAAATCAAAATATATTTTATATTTGAGATTCTTCAAAGTAGCCACCCTTTGCCTTGATGACAGCTTTGCACACTCTTGGCATTCTCTCAACCAGCTTCATGAGGTAGTCACCTGGAATTCATTTCAATTAACAGGTGTGCCTTCTTAAAAGTTAATTAGTGGAATTTATTTTGTTCTTAATGCGTTTGAGCCAATCAGTTGTGTTGTGACAAGGTAGGGGTGGTATACAGAAGATAGCCTTATTTGGTAAAAGACCAAGTCCATATTATGGCAAGAACAGCTCAAATAAGCAAAGTGAAACGACAGTCCATCATTACTTTAAGACATGAAGGTCAGTGAATACGGAAAATGTCAAGAACTTTTAAAGTTTCTTCAAGTGCAGTCGCAAAAACCATCAAGCGCTATGATGAAACTGGCTCTCATGAGGACCGCCACAGGAAAGGAAGACCCAGAGTTACCTCTGCTGCAGAGGATAAGTTCATTAGAGTTACCAGCCTCAGAAATTGCAGCACAAATAAATGCTTCACAGAGTTCAAGTAACAGACACATCTCAACATCACCTGTTCAGAGGAGACTGCATGAATCAGGCCATGGTCAAAATTGCTGCAAAGAAACCACTACTAAAGGACACCAATAAGACGAAGAGACTTGCTTGGGCCAAGAAACACAAGCAATGGACATTAGACCGGTGGAAATCTGTCCTTTGGTCTGATGAGTACAAATTTGACATTTTTGGTTCCAACCGCTGTGTCTTTGTGAGACGCAGAGTAGGTGAATGGATGATCTCTGCATGTGTGATTCCCACTGTAAAGAATGGAGGAGGAGATGTGGGTGGGGGGGTACGCCATCCGATCCGGTTTTCAACAGGACAATGACCCAACACACCTCCAGGCTGTGTAAGGGCTATTTGACCAAGAAGGAGAGTGATGGAGTGCTGCATCAGATGACTTGGCCTCCACAATCACCCAACCTTGACAGCAGAGTGAAGGAAAAGAAGCCAACAAGTGCTCACCAAATGTGGGAACTCCTTCAAGACTGTTGGAAAAGCATTCCAGGTGACGCTGGTTGAGAGAATGCCAAGAGTGTGCAAAGCTGTCATCAAGGCAAATCATGTGCTGCAATTACATAAAGTACAAACAGGCATCGCAGTCAATAGTTTGTCAGGCCACTTAATGTAAAGTTATTTTTATATCATGGGATGAATTGTATTATGTTGTAAAACATCTAAATAAGGAGAATGTGGATTCATTGGGCATGAACATTGACATATTTTTAGTGCCATCAATTTGAAAGATAAACTTTGTGCCTGTCCCAAACATGTAAACAGAATATTCTAAAGGGTCCTTATCGAGACTAACTCCTGTGGTGATGTTGGTGTAATTGACTCCTTTTAGACACAACTGAGCTGAGATGTGGGTTTTTCGCTGTTGGTCTGATAACAGTCAACTGCTAGGTGTATATCTTTATGGTGGTGTACCGCCTTGCTCCCTCTGTCTGCTGCACACCTGCAGAGCTCCGATTAAAGCTGAATTATTGATCGATCGAGAGAGACTGCCGCTGCCTCCTCCTCAATCTCAGGTTTCATCTGGCGCTTGTTGTTGCTGTTTCCCCAGAAGTGAAGGAAGGATGGAGGACTGCGGTCCAGCTTATCCCTCTCTCTCTCCGAACACCTGGCTGTAAACAGCATGTCACTCAACTGTCTGTCTGCAGAGAAGAGACCATTTCATTGCCTTTACAGCTACAAAAGGGGGGCGCATAATCTTGATGTCGGGACATTTGTCCACAATATCAATTCACTGACAAGCAACTCTAGTACATTGGTAGGAACCTGGAGATAGGCATGTTCATTCTTTCTGGGTCCAACATTGAATGAGAGCTTCCATCAGAGCAGCCCACACTCAGGTTCTTTATACATGGTGGGAGGTGTTAATTCCAGTAAGCTTTGGACAAGTAAGCCTTGTCAGAGGCAGAACGGCTCATAGGGGCAGGAGCCTATCTCCTGTTTCTGCAGTGTGGCGTAGTACACCACCTGGACAAGGCGCTAGTCAGTCGCAGGGCCTTGCCCACAACGAATCTATCTCCTTAATGCTGAAATCCAAGCAGAGAGGCATCGGGTCCCAGTCGTTTGGTATGACTCGGCCAGGGATCAAACCCCCAACCTTCCAATCTCAGGGTGGACACACTTAGCACAAGGCTAATGAGTTGGTTGTAACTCTGATTGGTGTTTGCACACAACCACACCTGATGATTCCCTACACTGATTAGGCCCCCACCTGATGCCGTTTTCCTTGAGCAGGGGGGAGGTACCTCCAAGCAGAACATCGAAACTCCAAAAACGTGCAGGGCTACATGACACGTAACAGTTAAATGACATAGGCCTTATACCAAGTAATTACCATTATAGTATCTTTTCTACCTACCTTATATCCTGATTTTGAAGGAAGTGTTAAGAAGTTGTCACGCCCTGACTCAGGGACGTTTATTTGTTGAGTCAGGGGTGTGTATATTCCGTGTTGTGTTGTTTCTATGGTTTAGTATCTGGTATGTCTATTTCTATGTTGGCGGGGTGGTTCCCAATCAGAGGCAGCTGTCGCTCGTTGTCTCTGATTGGGGACCATACTTAGGCAGCCTTTTGGCACCTGTTAGTTGTGGGATCTTGTTCCGTATAGGTTTGTTGTGTGTACCTTAAGACTTCACGTATCGTTTGTTTGTTGTTTTGTCGTGTGTTTATTCGTTTAATAAACATGTACGCTTATCACGCTGCGCCTTGGTTTGACCAGTCTTTAAACGATCGTGACAGAAGTACATTTTGGATTATTTAATTAGCCAGGCTTTCTATCTTAATTCCGGTTTTGGTACGTGACTGGACATAGGGAAACTGTAATCTCTCTGTCGTCATGACAACACTCAGTATTTACTCTTCAAACTAATTGTGACTAAGATGTCACAAAAGCCACTCATTCTGATTTATATTAGTACTATTTGGAAAAGACATGTCCATTTTCACTTTCCCAACTCCCACATTCAAAATGGGCATTGGTTTTCTTAGACGATTGATCAATCAACACATTATACAACAAGCGAGAATAGAGAATGAGTGTCTTCCACTGTCCGCATTGACATATTATATAAATAAGTTAATCAAAGTAATGCTGCCATCAACACAACAACATATTATTATAGACATCAACCGGTTTCCTTTCAATTTCTCGCAAAATGTGTTGTCTGCTATTCATAGTCTGCGTCCCAAATGGCACTATATTCCCTGTATACTGCACTACATTTGACCAGAACACTATATAGGGAATAGGGTGCAATTTGGGACGTATCCATAGACCAACAGCATTCATCCGCAGACCATTAGTATAATTGATGCATCACCCTTTCGCTGGACTTGATGGGTAAATTATCATCCCCTCGGCGGTAGCAGTGCTGTCATTCATATCTTTAATTAACGAGCTAGCCGCAGCGCTAACTGCTAACCCATCTTCATTTGATTGAGTGCTATCTGATTTCTGTCAGCGCATCTGTCTTCATATCTTTGTCTCAATGTTCTCTCGTCACTGGCTGTTGCTTGTTGTTACAGCCAAAGCTTATTTCCCCAGAGTCGCAACTCAAGGGTGCCCTTAGAATATATCCTTTGGAGGGACTCTAACCCCACCCCTAACTCTAACCTCTATGGGACTGATCCACGTCCACCACCTCTCTGATTGGTTCTTTAGTCTGCATGATCCTTCCCAAGGATTCCTTCTAACTGGAACTACTACTCACAGTGTCAGTGAGATATGCCAATTAACTGAGGTGTTAAAATGGAGGATCCTTCACCACAGCAGAGATGAAAGAGCTCATTTAGAAGCTTTAGAATCATCAACTGCAGGTGCACTGACCTTGTTTGACCCTCATCTTTCCTCCTCCTCTTCCGCCTTTACCAATTACACACCTGGCCCGAAGTGTCTCAGTGCTTGACGTGAGAGAGAGAAGAGAGGGAAGGCAAGAAATCAATGGGAGAGAGCAAAGCTGTTTAATGCACAGTTATCTCAGGTTATATGTCAAAAGGAATGGGACATTTCCATACCATCAGACCTATATTTAAAGCTTGGTGGTTTCCACACAACTAACCAGTGAATGATCCCCTTAATGGACATGGTTACAGCTTTCTGAACAACAGACGTGACACGTCTTTGCCCTGCAGTTAGTCCTAGGGCCAAGGATGGAAACCATCCAATACTTTCAAATGCCATTACAGAAGTATTGGCTATCCGGTATCTCCATCATTTCCATGCATAGTGGCTTTGCATGCAAACCGAATGACATTTGGGTCTCAATATGTTAATAATCTCTTGTGACTCCTAGCTTCTATCTGGAGGGAAACCAGGTGGAAAGTGCCAGAGTGCCTAAAATGTAATGAGTTTAGCCTTATCCACGGTGCATCGTGATAGAAATCCCTTAACCAATAGAAGTGGGGATGTGCTTTGTGTATTCAGTGTTCAGGTGACCTGAACCTCAGCTAGCTGGTGATACTGTCAGTAGTTGTTCGGGAATACGACACACACACACACACACACACACACACACACACACACACACACACACACATACCCCGAGGGAAAGACGATGCCAGGAGCTATAGACAGCCACTGATTGGCTGGGCTGATTTGTCCACACTCCAGGTGTGACTGGAGGTTAACTAGAATGGGGAACATTTCCACTTTGGGGAGGCTGCTGTTTATTATGAGGCTGTAGCTGCCTGAGCTGCCTGAGGAAGAATACGAGACGACCAACCACATAATTAAATATAATATAATATTATATATCTCTATTTGGCCAACTGTTGTGGCCAAAAGCCCAAGGGTAACTGAATAAAATATAGGGATTGTTGATGGAGACTGTATGTGCGTGTGTGTGCCCCCATGCACGTGTGTGTGTTTGTGTGAATTAACCAGGGACTAACAATACCGAAGGCCTTCATCATTTCCTTTCACAAACATATATTCTATTACCCAGAATGCATTTACTATAATACATTTCGTTGATGTTTGTCGCTAGGAACTGACTCCCTCATGCGCATGTAAAAGTATGATAATGTATTCCAAAACTGGATGGACACAAATGTTTTTCGCCCTCAAAGATATGTAAAATGGAATTTCCCTGAAAACACATGAAAATATTTTTTCCAATGTCTCTTCCATTCCTTTTATGTTACAGTCATTCAGAAACCATTAAGTAATAAGTGGCACAATTGGATTAGAAGTGTCATTTCAATGCACACAGTTTGGTCTTTTCATCTACAGTCAAACACATTTTCCCCTGTGTGGAATATTTGACCATTTATTGACAGATGTTGAATCTGGAGATAGACAGGCAGCTCCACTGAAGACATTGTCACATTTTTCGTGTGTGTGTTTGTGTTTGTGTGCGCGTGTGTACATGTGCATGTGCACGTGCGTGTGCGCTCTCTATATGTTATGCATTGATTGTGGCATGCCTTCTTCATTTGCTTTCATACGATCCTTATAAAAAAAAGCAGTTTGCATTTTGCGTACTTCACTCATTCTTTCTCTGTAATATGGAACCAGGTTAAGCTACAGTTCAAGAACAGAGATATTCATTCCACAGATCTAAGAGAAGAAATACATTCTCACTAGTTAATGAAGACAGGGTCATTAAGGAGAATAGAGAACTGATTAGCTTGAATTAGTAGGGCGGCAGGTAGCCTCGAGGTTAGAACGTTGGGCCATTAACTGAAAGTTCACAAGTTTGTATACCAGAGCTGACAAGGTGAAAAATCTGTGCCCTTGAGCAAGGCACTTAACCCTAATTGCCCCAGGGGCGCTTTACAAAGGTGACCCTGACTGCGACCCCCACTCCCTGTGGGTGTCTCAGGGGGAGTTGAGGATATGCAAAAAAATACATTTCTATTACACACTTGTGTGTAAGAGGACAAATATAATCACCCCCAAATTATTACATAGTGTGAAGTCAGTGAAATCGAATTAGCATAATAAAAAAAATCCCATCAAAATCTGTCATGGGCTGCGTCTCAATCCACTGCATCCGCCGATGTCGCCCTTCCGCATCTGCAGAGCTAGAGCAATGTTTGTCAGACCATGAGACATCCCAAAATTGGACTTCTCATGAAAACGTCTGTAGCGTCCGAACGGTTTTGACTAAAAACTATTATGACCCCTCTATGGAAAGATGAGACGCAAGCCTCACAAGACAAGTCTGAAGGTACACGAGTACCAGTTTAAAAAATCAATGGAAGTATATACAGTGGGGGAAAAAAGTATTTAGTCAGCCACCAATTGTGCAAGTTCTCCCACTTAAAAAGATGAGAGAGGCCTGCAATTTTCATCATAGGTACATGTCAACTATGACCGACAAATTGAGGAAAAAAAATCCAGAAAATCACATTGTAGGATTTTTTATGAATTTATTTGCAAATTATGGTGGAAAATAAGTATTTGGTCACCTACAAACAAGCAAGATTTCTGGCTCTCACAGACCTGTAACTTCTTCTTTAAGAGGCTCCTCTGTCCTCCACTCGTTACCTGTATTAATGGCACCTGTTTGAACTTGTTATCAGTATAAAAGACACCTGTCCACAACCTCAAACAGTCACACTCCAAACTCCACTATGGCCAAGACCAAAGAGCTGTCAAAGGACACCAGAAACAAAATTGTAGACCTGCACCAGGCTGGGAAGACTGAATCTGCAATAGGTAAGCAGCTTGGTTTGAAGAAATCAACTGTGGGAGCAATTATTAGGAAATTACATTACATTTTTTACATTTTAGCAGACACTCTTATCCAGAGTGACTTACAGTTAGTGAATACATATTTTTTTATACTGGCCCCCCGTGGGAATCAAACCCACAACCCTGGCGTTGCAAACACCATGCTCTATCAACTGAGCTACATCCCTGCCGGCCATTCCCTCCCCTACCCTGGGCCAATTGTGCGCCGCCCATGAGTCTCCCGGTCGCGGCCCGGCTGCGACAGAGCCTGGATTCGAACCAGGATCTCTAGTGGCACAGTTAGCACTGCGATGCAGTGCCTTAGACCACTGCGCCACTCAGGAGTTAAATGGAGTGAAATGGAAGACCACTGATAATCTCCCTCGATCTGGGGCTCCACGCAAGATCTCACCCCGTGGGGTCAAAATGATCACAAGAACAGTGAGCAAAAATCCCAGAACCACACGGGGAGACCTAGTGAATGACCTGCAGAGAGCTGGGACCAAAGTAACAAAGCCTACCATCAGTAACACACTACGCCGCCAGGTACTCAAATCCTGCAGTGCCAGACATGTCCCCCTGCTTAAGCCAGTACATGTCCAGGCCCATCTGAAGTTTGCTAGAGTGCATTTGGATGATCCAGAAGAGGATTGGGATAATGTCATATGGTCAGATGAAACCAAAATATAACTTTTTGGTAAAAACTCAACTCGTTGTGTTTGAAGGACAAAGAATGCTGAGTTGCATCTAAAGAACACCATACCTACTGTGAAGCATGGGGGTGGCAACATCATGCTTTGGGGCTGTTTTTCTGCAAAGGGACCAGGACGACTGATCCGTGTAAAGGAAAGAATGAATGGGGCCATGTATCGTGAGATTTTGAGTGAAAACCTCCTTCCATCAGCAAGGGCATTGAAGATGAAACGTGGCTGGGTCTTTCAGCATGACAATGATCCCAAACACACCGCCCGGGCAACGAAGGAGTGGCTTCGTAAGAAGCATTTCAAGGTCCTGGAGTGGCCTAGCCAGTCTCCAGATCTCAACCCCATAGAACATTTTTGGAGGGAGTTGAAAGTCCGTGTTGCCCAGCGACAGCCCCAAAACATCAATGCTCTAGAGGAGATCTGCATGGAGGAATGGGCCAAAATACCAGCAACAGTGTGTGAAAACCTTGTGAAGACTTACAGAAAACGTTTGACCTGTGTCATTGCCAACAAAGGGTATATAACAAAGTATTGAGAAACTTTTGTTATTGACCAAATACTTATTTTCCACCATAATTTGCAAATAAATTCATTAGAAATCCTACAATGTGATTTTCTGGATAATTTTTTCTCATTTTGTCTGTCATAGTTGACGTGTACCTTTGATGAAAATGACAGGCCTCTCTCATCTTTTTAAGTGGGAGAACTTGCACAATTGGTGGCTGACTAAATACCTTTTCCCCCCACTGTATGGAGACAGTTTAGTGCCTAAAATAAGGGGATAAATACATTAAACAATATACATCGTTTCCTGATCTTTCTTATATCTCTCAGACACTTCAGAATTAACTTCCTTTAGCTTTTTTTCTGTTTATCTATGTATGAAGCTGTTATTCAGCTGTTATTACGTTTCAATGGGCTAACAGCAATAAGGCCAAATTCAATGTTTCATCAAATATTTTTTATGTATATATTTTTGTTATACCTTAAGGGGTCCTCTGTCGTAGCCGGCCACGACCTGGAGACCCATGGGGCGGCGCACAATTGGCCCAGCGTCGTCCAGGGTAGGGGAGGGAATGGCCGGCAGGGATGTAGCTCAGTTGATAGAACATGGCGTTTGCAACGCCAGGGTTGTGGGTTCGATTCCCACAGGGGGCCAGTATGAAAAATAAAATAATGTATGCACTCACTAACTGTAAGTCGCTCTGGATAAGAGTGTAAACTTTACTAAATACGGTGTACCTTTAATTAGAATTTTGTCGACAGACTCAATAGAATACATAGAGAGAACGGAGTCAGAATATAGAGATCAATGAAAGAAATCATCTATGCATATTCGTCTCAGTTTCAGCACCAACTGGTAGATTTAAATATACTCTGATCTTTTAGATTATTTTGGTATATTTTGGGGTTAGGAAAGTATGTTTGAACAAAAACAAAACAAAAACAGTTTGGAGAGCCTTTACGCCACGAAATATATTGATGAATAAAAAATACAGTGGTTTGATTAATCCTGAAAGTTGTCATGTTCAAGTTCAATCCATTAAATATTGGAAGGTGGAAAAACTATATGACAACAGTCCAGTCGTTGTGAACCGTGCTCCAGGCTCCAGGTTTACAGTCCAGTTGTTGTGAACCATGCGCTAGGCTCCAGGTTTACAGTCCAGTTGTTGTGAACCGTGCGCTATGCTCCAGGTTTACAGTCCAGTCGTTGTGAACCGTGCGCTAGGCTCCAGGTTTACAGTCCAGTCGTTGTGAACCGTGCGCTAGGCTCCAGGTTTACAGTCCAGTCGTTGTGAACCGTGCGCTAGGCTCCAGGTTTACAGTCCAGTCGTTGTGAACCGTGCGCTAGGCTCCAGGTTTACAGTCCAGTCGTTGTGAACCATGCGCTAGGCTCTAGGTTTACAGTCCAGTCGTTGTGAACCATGCGCTAGGCTCCAGGTTTACAGTCCAGTCGTTGTGAACCGTGCGCTAGGCTCCAGGTTTACAGTCCAGTCGTTGTGAACCGTGCTCCAGGCTCCAGGTTTACAGTCCAGTTGTTGTGAACCGTCGCTAGGCTCTAGGTTTACAGTCCAGTCGTTGTGAACCGTGCGCTAGGCTCCAGGTTTACAGTCCAGTCGTTGTGAACCATGCGCTGGGCTCCAGGTTTACAGTCCAGTCATTGTGAACCATGCGCTAGGCTCCAGGTTTACAGTCCAGTTGTTGTGAACCGTGCGCTAGGCTCCAGGTTCACAGTCCAGTCGTTGTGAACCGTGCTCCAGGCTAAAGGTTTACAGTCCAGTTGTTGTGTACCGTGCTCCAGGCTAAAGGTTTACAGTCCAGTTGATGTGAACCGTGCTCCAGGCTCCAGGTTTAACCTGCTATGTGTGGTCTGAGTTCCATAATGAGTCAAATTGGCTACATGTCCAAATTATTGCGCAACATTAGCCTAATATGGTCCACTAATGCTAACGACCCTCAGGAACAACTTACAAGGACGTGACAGAGCAAAGTAAGGTAAATGAAATGGAATGATGCAAAAATAAATGTATGTGGGTATTACTGACGGTGGATCCCGATAGTGGCTAATATTTAATACGAAAAAAATTGTACACGATACAAAAACCCGGGCATATAATCAAAACATTCTAAAGCACATACATCATACGGATGTCACAAGCTGGGCTTGAACTCCGGTCTCAGATGTGGAGAGCTGGGGGTAATACCCCTTAGCCACAGAGGAGGTGTAGTAGGACCCAAATGAAACACCCAAGGCAATACTCCAGGCAAGTAGATTTAATGTAAAAACAAAAGTTCTTAGCACTTCAAAAATAGTCCAACAAAAGTTCTTCTCAGAAAGAGGTATACTAACAAAACAGGAGGCAAAACAAAATAACTCCACGAGGGGAGAAAAACAAACCAAAGATAACTTAGAAAACCTTACTTGGAAAGACACGGTGGAACAAAGCAGGAGACACATAGCCAGGACTCAATAACCAAGTGAGAAACAAGGGGAAAACACACAGCTAAAATACACAAGGGGAAACAAGGCACAGGTGACCTGGATCAAACTAATTAGGACACACGAGGAAGAACTAAGGCAGAGGGGAACACAGATGACCTCTAGAGGCCCGGAGACAAACAGGAGGCAGGAAGCTGACAACGGAAGGTTCAGCCGTACAGAAACCTATAGCGTGGGTCTCCAAATTTCATCCACGCAAATCATGAGGGCACATAATTGAAATTCTGAATAACGGCACAGCTATTTATATCCTAATTCACTGTGGAAAAGGGGCCACAATACATGTCATGTTGATATGATTTTCAATTTGCTTCCATATGACTGGTTTTTCATTTGTCTCCAGGGATCATAAGGAAAAATCATCTAAAACAATTGCTATGTGTATTTACAATCCGCTTTGACAAACGGATTACTCATTTACCTAGCTCTTATCAATAGTGCTTATCAATTTATAAATTACAGTGCATGGAGAATGCTGTTATTTCTATTGACAAAAAAAAGTAGATGCTTTTTCCACTTGGAATTGGCAGGTTTTTCCCCCTTCCACTTTCCCCTTCCATTTTTGCGGTAATAGTGCAATTATTTGGTTGTAATTTTGGGTAGAGCAGACATTTCCATATGTTTTTGTTAGCTACATGTGCGACATAACTCTTGGAGCGGAATTAGTGGAATGGTAACAAATACATCAAACTGATGATTTCCAGGTGTTTGATGCCATTCCATTTCTCCGTTCCGGCCATTATTATGAGCCTTCCTCCCCTCAGCTGCCTCCTGTCCATTGATCATCCTTCAGATGTTTCTACAACTTCATTGGAGTCCACCTGTGGTAAATTCAATTGATTGGACATGATTTAGAAAGGCACATACCTTACTATATAAGGTCCCACAGATGACAGTGCATGTCAGAACAAAAACCAAGCCATGAGGTCGAAGGAATTGTCCGTAGAGCTCCGAGACAGGATTTTGTCGAGGCACAGATCTGGGGAAGGGTGCCAAAAAATGTCTGCAGCATTGAAGGTCCCCAAGAACACAGTGGCCTCCATCATTCTTAAATGGAAGAAGTTTGGAACCACCAAGACTCTTCCTGGAGCTGGCCGTCCGGCCAAACTGAGCAATCGGGGGAGAAGGGCCTTGGTCAGGGAGGTGACCAAGAACCCGATGGTCACTCTGACAGAGCTCTAGAGCCTTTATGGTAGAGTAGACATATGGAAGCCACTCCTCAGTAAAAGGCACATGACAGCCCGCTTGGACTTTGCCAAAAGGCACCTAAAGACTCTCAGACCATGAGAAACAAGATTCTCTGGTCTGATGAAACCAAGATTGAACTCTTTGGCCTGAATGCCAAGCGTCACGTCTGGACGAAACCTGGCACCATCCCTACAGTGAAGCATGGTGGTGGCAGCATCATGCTCTGGGGATGTTTTTCAGCGGCAGGGACTGGGAGACTATTCGGGATTAAGGCAAAGATGAACGGAGCAAAGTACAGAGAGATCCTTGATGAAAACCTGCTCCAGAGCGCTCTGGGCCTCAGACTGGGGTGAAGGTTCACCTTCCAACAGGACAACGACCCTAAGCACACAGCCAAGACAATGCAGGAGTGGCTCGTGACAAGTCTCTGAATGTCTTTGAATGGCCCAGCCAGAGCCCTGACTTGAACCCGATCGAACATCTCTGGAGAGACCTGAAAATAGTAGCGACGCTCCCCATCCAACCTGACACAGCTTTAGAGGATCTGCGGAGAAGAATGGGAGAAACTCCCCAAATGCAGGTGTGCCAAGCTTGTACCGTCATACCCAAGAAGATTTGAGGCTGTAATCGCTGACAAAGGTGCTTCAACAAAGTTTTTTATTTATTTTTATTTTTTATTTCACCTTTATTTAACCAGGTAAGCCAGTTGAGAACAGGTTCTCATTTACAACTGCGACCTGGCCAAGATAAAGCAAAGCAGTGCAATAAAAACAACAGAGTTACATATGGGGTAAAACAAAACATAAAGTCAAAAATACAACAGAAAATATATATACAGTGTGTGCAAATGTAACAAGTTATGGAGGTAAGGCAATAAATAGGCTATAGTGCAAAATAATTACAATAGTATTAACACTGGAATGCTAGATGTGCAAGAGATTATGTGCAAATAGAGATACTGGGGTGCAAAAGAGCAAAATAAATAACAATATAGGGATGAGGTAGTTGGGTGGGCTAATTTCAGATGGGCTGTGTACAGGTGCAGTGATCGGTAAGGTGCTCTGACAACTGATGCTTAAAGTTATTGATGGAGATAAGAGTCTCCAGCTTCAGAGATTTTTGCAATTCGTTCCAGTCATTGGCAGCAGAGAACTGGAAGGAATGGAGGCCAAAGGAGGTGTTGGCTTTGGGAATGACCAGTGAGATATACCTGCTGGAGCGCAGACTACGGGTGGGTGCTGCTATGGTGACCAATGAGCTAAGATAAGGCGGGGATTTGCCTAGCAGTGATTTATAGATGGCCTGGAGCCAGTGGGTTTGACGACGAACATGTAGTGAGGACCAGCCAACAAGAGCGTACAGGTCACAGTGGTGGGTAGTGTATGGGGCTTTGGAGACAAAACGGATGGCACTGTGATAGACTACATCCAATTTGCTGAGTAGAGTGTTGGAGGCTATTTTGTAAATGACATCGCCGAAGTCAAGGATCGGTAGGATAGTCAGTTTTACTAGGGCATGTTTGGCAGCATGAGTGAAGGAGGCTTTGTTGCGAAATAGGAAGCCGATTCTAGATTTAACTTTGGATTGGAGATTCTTTATGTGAGTCTGGAAGTTGAGTTTACAGTCTAACCAGACACCTAGGTATTTGTAGTTGTCCACATACTCTAGGTCAGACCCGTCGAGAGTGGTGATTCTAGTCGGGTGGGCGGGTGCCAGCAGCGTTCGATTGAAAAGCATGCATTTAGTTTTACTAGTGTTTAAGAGCAGTTGGAGGCTACTGAAGGAGTGTTGTATGGCATTGAAGCTCGTTTGGAGGTTTGTTAACACAGTGTCCAATGAAGGGCCAGATGTATACAAAATGGTGTCGTCTGCGTAGAGGTGGATCTGAGAGTCACCAGCAGCAAGAGCGACATCATTGATATACACTGAGAAAAGTGTCGGCCCAAGAATTGAACCCTGTGGCACCCCCATAGAGACTGCCATAGGTCCAGACAACAGGCCCTCCAATTTGACACACTGAACTCTATCTGAGAAGTAGTTGGTGAACCAGGCGAGGCAGTCATTTGAGAAACCAAGGCTCTTTAGTCTGCCAATAAGAATGCGGTGGTTGACAGAGTCGAAAGCCTTGGCCAGGTCGATGAAGACGGCTGCACAGTACTGTCTATTATCAATCGCGGTTATAATATCGTTTAGGACCTTGAGCGTGGCTGAAGTGCACCCATGACCAGCTCGGAAACCGGATTGCATAGCGGAGAAGGTACGGTGGTCGAAATGGTCGGTGATCTGTTTGTTAACTTGGCTTTCAAATACTTTCGAAAGGCAGGGCAGGATGGATATAGGTCTGTAGCAGTTTGGATCTAGAGTGTCACCCCCTTTGAAGAGGGGGATGACCGCGGCAGCTTTCCAATCTCTGGGTATCTCAGACGTTATGAAAGAGAGGTTGAACAGACTAGTAATAGGGGTTGCGACAATTTCGGCGGCTAGTTTTAGAAAGAAAGGGTCCAGATTGTCTAGCCCAGCTGATTTGTAGGGGTCCAGATTTTGCAGCGCTTTCAAAACATCAGCTGTCTGAATTTGTGTTAAGGAGAAGCGGGGGGGGCATGGGCAAGTTGCAGCAGAGGGTGCAGAGTTGGTGGCCGGGGTAGTGGTAGCCAGATGGAAGGCATGGCCAGCTGTAGCAAAATGCTTGTTGAAATTCTCGATTATTGTAGATTTATCGGTGGTGATAGTGTTTCCTAGCCTCAGTGCAGTGGGCAGCTGGGAGGAAGTGCTCTTATTCTCCATGGATTTTACAATGTCCCAAAACTTTTTGGAGTTAGTGCTACAGGATGCAAATTTCTGTTTGAAAAAGTTAGCCTTTGCTTTCCTGACTGCTTGTGTATATTGGTTCCTAACTTCCCTGAAAAGTTGCATATCGCGGGGGGCTATTTGATGCTAATGCTGTACGCCACAGGATGTTTTTGTGCTGGTCAAGGGCAGTCAAGTCTGAGGAGAACCAGGGGCTATATCGGTTCTTAGTTCTGTATTTTTGAATGGGGGCATGTTTATTTAAGATTGAGAGGAAATTACTTTTAAGGAACAACCAGGCATCCTCTACTGACGGAATGAGATCTATATCCATCCAGGATACCTGGGCCAGGTCAATTAGGAAGGCCTGCTCGCTAAAGTGTTTTAGGGAGCGTTTGACAGTGATGAGGGGTGGTCGTTTGACCACGGACCCGTTACGGACGCAGGCAATGAGGCAGTGATCGCTGAGATCCTGGTTGAAGACAGCTGAGGTGTATTTAGAGGGTATGTTAGTCAGGATGATATCTATGAGGGTACCCATGTTTACGGATTTAGGGTTGTACCTGGTAGGTTCGTTGATAATTTGCGTGAGGTTGAGGGCATCTAGTTTAGATTGTAGGATGGCCGGGGTGTTAAGCATATCCCAATTTAGGTCATGGGACATGGGTTCAATCGCGGGCTGTGTCGCAGCCGGTCGCGACTGGGAGACCCATGAGGCGGCGACAATTGGCCCAGCGTCGTCCGGGGTTAGGGGAGGGTTTGGCCGGCCGGGATGTCTTTGTCCCATTGCGCTCTAGCGACTCCTGTGGCAGGCTGGGCAAATGCACGCTGACATGGTCGCCAGTTGTACGATGTTTCCTCCAACACATTGGTGTGGCTGGCTTCCGAGTTAAGCGAGCAGTGTGTCAAAAAGCAGTGCGGCTTGGCAGAGTCGTGTTTCGGCGGACGCATGGCTCTCAACCTGTACGGGAGTTGCAGCGATGGGACAAGACTGTGACTACCAATTGGGGCGAAAAAAGGGTAAAAAGAAAGTTGAACAAAAATGTTGATAGGTACAGTATCTGTATTGGTTGTGAATTACAATAAAATATGAAATACAAGTGCACTATTTGCACATTGTTATATTAGCAGAACGGATTCTGCAGTATTATGTGAAGGATGGTTTATTCTACAAATAACTATTACACTTAAAAGTTATCAAAACAGTGTTTAGAATAACTACATAAATTCAGCAATTGCATTCTTCTCAAAGTACTCTGTAAGCTTCTCAGTATGAGAAGAGTGCCATCTAGGGTGGCAGGTAGACCAAGCAGTACGAACTCTGAGGATGAATGGGGGGCAATCAATTCACATATGGTGTCCAGGGCACAGCTGGGGGCTGAGGGGGGTCTGTAGCAAGCGGCAACAGTGAGAGACTTATTTCTGGAAAGGTGGATTTTTAGAAGTAGAAGCTCAAACTGTTTGGGCACAGACCTGGATAGTATGATAGAGCTCTGCAGGCTATCTCTACAATAGATTGCAACTCCACCCCCTTTGGCAGTTCTATCTAGACGGAAAATGTTATAGTTGGGGATGGAAATTTCAGAATTTTTGGTGGCCTTCCTGAGCCAGGATTCAGACACTGCTAGAACATCAGGGTTGGCGGAGTGTGCTAACGCAGTGAATAACTCAAACTTAGGAAGTAGACTTCTGATATTTATGTGCAAGAAACCAAGACTTTTGCGATTACAGAAGTCAGCAAATGATAGCGCCTGGGGAGTAGGAGTGATACTGAGGGCTGCAGGGCCTGGGTTAGCCTCTACATCACCAGAGGAACAGAGGAGGACTAGAATAAGGATACGGCTAAAGGCTTTAAGAACTGGTCTTCTAGTGCGTTGGGTACATAGAATAAAGGGGGCAGATTTCCGGGTGTTATAGAAAAGATTCAGCGCATTATGTACAGACAAGGATATGGAAGGATATGAGTAAAGTGGAGGTAAACCTAAGCGTTGGGTAACAATGAAAGAGATAGCATCGCTGGAGGCATCAATTGAGTCGGTCTCCGCGTGTATAGGGGGTGGGACAAAGGAGCTATCTAAGCCAGGTTTAGCTGGGCTGGGGGGTCTACAGTAAAATAGTACAATTAGAAATAACCGAAACAACAATAAGCTAACCATGTTTGGGCTGAGGCTAAACCTAAACAGGATGTAGTACCGTAAAAAGGAACAGTCCAGCAAACATCAGCTGTATAGCTGAGTTATCGTAAGGTCCGGTGAACAGCAATAGGATAGTTCGAGTGAGAGGCCACGGCTAGCGTGTGCTAGCGGGCCGGGGCTAGCAGATGGAATCTTCGTGGTTAACGTCGTAACTACATCAGACGATTTCGTCGGCAGACCAGTCGTGTAGGATTGGCGGGGCTCCGTGTCAACACTAGGTGGTCCCGTCCGGTTGACAGAGAGGTAGATAGCCGGGAGATGGGCCTAGCTCAGGATGATTAGCCAGACCACAGCGTCCATTCCGTTGCAGCTAGCTGGTAGCGATGAATCCGGAGTTAAAGGTCCAGTGATTCCGGCGGAAAAACCGATATGTTCTGGGTCGACAACGCGCTGTGCAGACTGGCCGAATATCCGGTGATTAATGTCCAGTGACCAAATCAATCCCGCAGAAAAAAGAAAAAAAAATCCAATGCTCTGGGTGAAATACCGCCAGCTGTGGCTAATAGCAAGTAGCCAGTCAGCTGGCTAGCTAGTTTCAACTGAAGACTCCAGATAAAGGTAAGTCAATAATAGAATCCGTTCCACATTGAGTGAGGCGGGTTGCAGGAAAGTATATTTTGTAGAAGGATGAAAAGTCTGATAGGGGAATATGTACGAAAAATACAAAAAAACAGGGGTATTTACAGGCTATTTACAGACACACGACAAGAACAGGACTGCACTACTACGCCATCTTGGATTCACAAAGTGCTGACTAAAGGGTCTGAATGCTTATGTGGGGGGGACAATTTAATCAATTTTAGAATAAGGCTGTAACGTATCAAAATGTGGAAAAACTAAAAGGGGTCTGAATACTTTCCGAAGGCACTGTATGTGTGTGTTTTCGAGTGGACACATTGCTTAGATTGCTTAGAACAGCCATACACTAAGCTCTAAAAAAGCCTTCCCAGGCCCAGTGGGGGTTAAAGGCAGTAATGTGGGGTTGAGAGCAGAGCAGTCAGCTGTTGAGGTGTCTGCCAGACAGAGGGGTCAGGAGGAATCACAGGGGGCCAGTATCAGGGGCCACGCTGTTCCCCTAACACAGGGACTGCTGCACCAATCACTACTAAGAAAAACAGCATGGAAAAGTGACTCGGAGAAATACTATAACTTCTTGTGTATTTTAGATAGGAGCTGAATGTGTTTTAAAACCAGTGTCTGTTAGATTTAGTCATTTCAATCAATGAAATATTCCCTTGGATTTTGAAGAATATGTATTTCAAATACCTCAAATAACTTAATGAGATGAATGAATAATGATTGTTTATTGTATTTCAGAAAGGACTTAAAGGGATACTTCAGGATTTTGGCAATGAAGCCCTTTATCTACTTCCCCAGAGTCAGATGAACTTCGTGGATACCATTTTTATGTCTCTATGTGCAGTTTGAAGAAAGTTGCTAACTAGTTTTAGTGCAGTTGCTAACTTGAGTTAGCACAATGATTGGAAGTCTATGGGTCATCTGACTATGGGGAAATAGATAAAGGGCTTGATTGCCAAAATCCTGAAGTATCTCTTTAGCATTAGCAGTCCACTTCCCTCTGTTCCTAGAGGGAAGTGGACTGCGGTGTGAGGGGATGCAGGGGCTCGCCTCGTAGGGGTCTCTTCTGGACTACTGTCGAGGTGTGGTGGTCTTACTGGCGCTTTTACAGTCGCTGAAGCATCACCCAGGTGTGTGCTACACTTCTGGCAGGGGACGATTCAGTCTACCTACGAAGGAGGAGCTGTGAACTTTGAAGATGGCAAGGTGCCCAATTTAAATTATTATATATGTATTTTTAATTTAAAGCGAATTTGAGATTCTACTTGTAATGAGAAGCGCTATATAAAATAATGTGATTACTCTTGTCCTGGAGATGGGCCAGCTGCAAAGTAAAAATCAACTATATTGTAAAAATGCATGAAAAAATGTTTTAGGGTTAAGCAGAAGGTTAGCAGTGTGGTTAAGGTTAGGGTTAAGGTTAAGATTAGGTTTAAATGTTATGATTTTGCGGCTGTGCCAGCTAGTGACTCATCCCAATAAATGCCAACCTGCTTATCAAACCGGCCCATTTTCATCCTCCAAAGACTTCAAAGATGAAGATAAAAGATGAGCAATACATTAAAAAGAAAGGTATCATTGAGACATTTCTCTTGAAGTCACTGATATATAGACATTCCAATATATTTCAAATGCGTTTATGTATCTAATCTGGAATAAATTGATTTATATAACTGTGATAAGGCCATGTGAGATGACAACTGCCATCCAGAATCACCATATTGTCACTTTGATGTGGTCCAATATTTTAATTTGGAAAGAAAACATGAATTATTCAATACAAGCAAGCAATGTTTTTAATAGAGATGTTGAATTGTCCATTGACTGACAGAGACACCTAGACAGATCCATTACTGATCCTTTAACACAGATGGTACAATATTGGGTTATTTCCCCATATCTCTGGCTTATTTTAATTATGTATTCATAAATTCATAGAGGGGAGAAATAGACACTTCCCTGAGAATTGAGGTAGAATTGATCTTAAATTAATTAATTGCGATATGAGCAGAACAATAATTAACTTTGTGGATAGTTGGACATCTCATGAATTCTAATGTTTGTGCTCCTAATATTTGCATGAATATGCCATATCGGCGAGGTAATCACAGCGAGGTAATCACGCTATCCCCTGTATAGTGCACTACTTTTCACCATGGCCGATTGGGCTCTATGTAGGTGCACTATGTAGGGAATAGGGTGCCATTTGGGAGACAGCGTCTCCATGAGGTGGAATGTTTTAATGGCCGGAATTCATTATCAGTTCTCATTATCAGTATACCACCCTGCATCCCACTGCTGGCTTGCCTCTGAAGCTAAGCAGGGTTGGTCTTGGTCAGTTCCTGGATGGGAGACCAGATACTGCTGGAAGTGGTGTTGGCATGCCAGTAAGAGGCACTATTTCCTCTGGGCAATAAATAAAAAAATAACTCAGTGCTTGGGGACATTGCCCTGTGTAGGGTGCTGTCTTTTGGATGGGATGTTAAAGCGGGTGTCCTGACTCTCTGTGGTCACTAAAGATCCCATGGCACTTATCTTAAGAGTAGTGGTGTTAACCACGGTGTCCTGACTAAATTCCCCGATCTTGCCCTCATACCATCATGGCCACCTATTCATCCCCAGCTTCCAATTAGCTCATTTATCCCCTCCTCTCCCCTGTAAATATTCCCCAGGTTATTGCTGTAAATGAGAATGTGTTCTCAGTCAACTTACCTGGTAAAATACAGGTAAAATAAATCAATTATATTCATTATCAGTGCCTAGTTTCAGGAACATCAATGGCACACAATGTGACAACAGGCTCTACAGAATGTCCTGAGGGAAGGTTGCCCTCCCTATTGCCTTTGGTTTGGTCTGATCTCTCTTAATTAGAGTGTTTGACTCTAATTAGAAGGCTACTGTATGAGCCGATGATGACAAAGGAAATACATCTCAGTGGGTGTGTGATTGGACTGTGATCTGGCTGTAACTGGCCTCTCATTTTAATGATAGACTCAGCGGAGTCTCAGGTAGACATCATCATACACAGTGGAGCAAGACGTAAACAACTACGAAATTCTGTTGGGTCTACCCAATTAGTACTCTCCTTTGATTAATGTCCATACTGGAAAGAGCCAATAGGATCACTTGTCAGATTTGAATTTGGCTAAATATGAAGAATACGTAGGTATTTGTACACTATCATTAGCTAAAGCTGTTAAATGTAATTGTTACCTCAGGATTACGTGAATACATAATCAGTAAAACAGTACCTTTCACATTTCAGTTGACCTTGTAAGCTCAAAGAGTGGGTAACAAAATTGGAGGCACTGCTAGGCCCTGTGTAGCTCAGTTGGTAGAGCATGGTGCTTGCAACGCCAGGGTTGTGGGTTCAATTCCCACGGGGGGCCAGTATGAGAAAAAAAAAAGTATGCACTCACTAACTGTAAGTCACTCTGGATAAGAGCGTCTGCTAAATGACTAAAATGTAATCAAACTGAAACAAACCCCGAAAGGGAATCAGATCCAGTTTCTCTGTTTTGCTCATTATTTCTAATTCACTGTATCCTTTTCTAAGTCCATTTTCAATCTGATGTTCAAGGCTGCTGAAGCTGAGCTTACCCAATGAATGTTGAAGTTTTGGACTGGGAATATTCACATTTGAGGTGACCTTATAAGCTTGCAGAGTTGGTATCACAGTGTTTAATGTTACGTTTTAAAGCATAAAGATGGGTCTAAACAGATCAATGTACCCGATAATAAACAACTGTACTACTTCTATTTACTGTACATTCACACAGAAGTTTATTACTTCAAAATTGTTTGCATCGCTTGACCTGCCTTTGAACTCCACGACGCAGCAGTAAATATATCACCTTCAGACAGGGCTGTATCAACCGTGTTTATGCTTTAATTGAACATGGCATTCAAACAGCAGTCAGCTGTAACCTGCTCTCATTAATCACATGATCCAAATGGTACATAACTAATTCATTGGAGCGAAGTTATTTCCAGGATGTGGTTTGAGGTAGTGAGTCACAGAGAACTGAAGAGAGAACTGAAAGCCAGGTAGAAACAAACAGGCCAGAGAAGTTAACCGATTTAGAAACAGAATTAGAGTTTAAAGAGAGAGGTGCTTCGCTCCTGGTTTACTGCTTTCTCACCCGTGGGATGAGATGCAACTTCAGCAATAAGCTTCTTTATTGTATGGTATACACAGCCATTGCTCTTAAAAGTGCTGTATAGTCATAGATTAAAGAGATTGACACAAAGCCTTTTTCAGTGGCTATATTTCCTCCTTAGCTCAGGAGAATTAAATTGGGTAACGCCCAGCATGACTATATCATTACTCAGTTTATTTGGGTAATCCGGGGTCTTCTGCTATGTTAGCAAGCCTTGCCAACAGCAGCCATACATACTGAAAAAGAGGTGCTAAATAGAACCATACAGGGTTCAATAAATCCAATAACTAACAGATTGGATTAGTTTAGAAAACAGTATGTTATGTATCTTTGTGTAGCATAAAATGTATCAACCAATCAATGTACATGCAAAACCACAGATATTACAGATTACAGTAAAACAAACAATTCTGAAAATCTCCCTGCAATAGAGCATGCTGGGAAATATTATATATGGTTCTATGTAGAACCCTTCATGCCTTCCAAAGAATCATTCTTCCCTTCCAAATAATCATCAAATAACCCTTTCTTCCAAAAACAGTTCTTAGGATGTTAAAGGTTCTAGGGAGAACCCTTTTGGAAGCCTTTTTCTAAGAGTGTATGGAACCCCAGTAAGACTAGCTTAATGGGGATCCTAATACATCAAATCAAAACCACATCACGGTTCCTGTAGTTTGAGATTTAGCTCAAAGATCTTGTCTGCACTTCCGGTGGAAAAGATTAGCCTGAATCAAAGCATAAACCCTAATCAGTACGAATCCTTTTTTGGGTCACCCAATCTATGCATGTACACATGACATGGGTGGCTGAGGCGATGCAACGCTAAGGCTTACGGGAGGTAATCAGGGCTCAGCCCAGCATGGAGCTACCCAATCCACTTGTTTAACAGGGATTGCACCTGGTGTTTTATGGTGTCTGACAGACTGGTCGTGACCTATGTGATCTCTTGATGCAGTGTCCCGATGGATTTCCATCAAGCTTTGTTTTCACTCCATTAAAGCTCAGTGACACCGACCTTGTTTTTCCAATCCTTTATGAAGTCTTTCTAGATTTTGTCACAATGTAAATCATATTCAAGGGTTTTAAATTGTGATTTGATTTGTAAAGAAGCCTCACACTACACATTTAGAAGTTGAGACACAGCGACATAAGGATCTAACAATTTGTCTATTTTCATTAAACTAACTGTATGAGTGTTATGAGTCCCATTGACGTTCCCTGTTGAGTCCAATGACTTGTAATGATTGATGACACCAAACCGCGGACTCGCCTTCATAATTAACACAGTTCGGCTTGACCTGCCGGTGTCCTTCTGAAATCCCCCACCAGGGAAGACTACAAAGTCAGACGTAAGCCCAGAGATCTATACCGAGGTCTTTACCAACTGCCAGCAAAAGCGATTCTGCGCTGCTTAGAATGCGAATGAAGGATGAAGCCGGATAAGCGTCGGTGAAGAGAGTGAACTATTCTTCTGACGGAGGGGGAAAGTGCTGAGATTAACGAGATAGTCCTCCCAGGATGAAACGAACGGCATTACCTGGCTGCTAATTGCATCTCTCAGGAAAAAGAGAAACAGAAAATGAGTGATTGGTCTGGGTGATGTAATGCCTATTGTGCTTTCTCATGTCCAAGTTTCATTTCATTGCCTTTGACAGGACTTTGTTGATGCCTCCCACTAGACTTCATAAAGCTAGCTCGACATTGTGTGTAATAAAGTTGTATTTTTTTCAAACATAAGTAATGAAGTGGTAATGTTTGTCCTGTAGGGGTCACTGTTAGCACCAACTAAATATACCATGGTAAAACCCTAGGCATACTGTGGTGTAGGAGGTAGCACTCCATAGTAGACATACTTAGATCAGAGGTGGTGACTCACTGGCTCAGTCCCAATTGGCACCCTATTCAATATATAGTGCACTGTTTTTGACCAGGGCCCATAGCGCTCAGATCACCATGTCACCATAGGGAATAGGGGCCATTTGGGACATACTTACTGACTCAGCTCGGACACATATCACAGCATTATATTAGAAAAATATGTCAAGTTGACCGATAGACTGTCAAAACTGTCAAACCAATGTTCATCATCCTTCCTAATCTCTGTCATTTTACATTTTTAACAAGAAAACACATCAGCAAGAGTCTATCACAGTGGTCACCAACTTTTTCTGAGTCAAGGTCACTTTCTGAGTCAAAATGCAAGCCGAGATCTACCGTTCAGATTTTTTTTTTTTTTACATGACTTAAAAAACGTAAACCTATGCAACATTAACCAATTAAAAAAAATTCTGTAGCAATGAGGATTGTGCAGGAGGCTAGAGGCCCAATACATTATCACTGCATATTGGCTATGCTTAAATTGCCCTGCCAATGTTGTTCTTCTCAGACAAAAACGTTTAGCTATACGATCACACTGGTAATAGATCATTTGTTGTATTACTTGTGAGGCGCAGCTAAGTGAGCATAATACTTTGCTTATTTAGATTTTACTGGACTGATGGCCTGCATCTTATAATCAGTCTCAGGGGAGGGAGGGAGCAGCGGTGAGGCTGCCTCTCACCCGACTCATCGTCCCTCCTCTCTCCCTCCCTCCGCTGAGAAAAGGGGACACAGTCTTCCAAAGACACTTAAGTCGCACTGCATTATGCACCAATTCATGTTGTTACTCCTATGACCAGAGAAAGTGAAATATTCCTCGATATTAAAAAAGACACAAGTCGCTAATAATAACAACGCATGCTTATCGGAAAACTTTGCTGTACTCATTCATTGCAGCTGCAGTGCTGGTTGAAGCATTTTATGGCTTATGAAAGTGTTGATCAAAGTGTTGATAGTGCTGAATAACAACTTAAACGTGAACTTACTCATAAAAACAGCAGCTCTTTGCTGTATTCGTTGAGTCTCTCTCTAGTCTTGGTTTTAAAAGTTTGGAAATCTCAGAGTATCAACTTTGCTGTGCTTTTGAGGCTTCTTTTTACAGTCTATGGCTCAAGGAAACTGTGCAGACATGGTGATAAGAGCTATCTGATTGGCCAGTGGTAGGCCTATAGGTGCACTTGATTTGCTCTCTGGACCTGCCGCGGAGGCGGAGTTCTACCTTCAGACACATGAAATGGTTCAAAATGGGAACACAAGGCTGCTGAATCAAGTGCAAAAAAACCACAAGGCTTTATCATTGAGTTTTTTACAGAAATATTTGGTGATCGATTAGGAATGCCTTGGAGATCGCGATCGACCGGTTGGTGACCACTGGTCTATCAGATGCAAAGCATGTGACCTTGCCAACAAATAACATGATCTAGTTAGCCTGAAGACAGACTTGTAAGCATGAATGTCTTTAGTGTGTGATATTGATGCTTTGTTTATGACATTACAGGGGAATCTCTCCTTTTGTTCGTTCAAGAAACGTGTGATGGTATCATCAACCGCATCACACAACACACACACACACACACACACCATCTAGAGCACACCAGGGATCAGACTGCTGATTGTAATCTGTATCACGTGTTAATTGTTTGGATTAAGTTGGCTTTTTTAGCTTGCTGTGGGAGACAAACTGGTAGGCTTGACTAGCCAGACAGTTGGATGGAAACGACTCTCAGGGATAATCTAGAGACAGGGTCTCATCTGATCCAAGTTGAGATCAAAGGGTGAAACGGCAGCCATGTTTTATTGAGTAGCTAATCTCACTGCAAAGCTGCTCCTCTCACGGCCTGTCAGTTCTGGTTATGTTAGCTAGCTAGGTGACAGCAGATGACTCATATATCACTCTGCCTGGAGGTCACTCTGCTGGAGGTCACTCTGCTGGAGGTCACTTTGCCTGGATGTCACTCTGCTGGAGGTCTTCTACACCTTCTACACCTATACCCTACATAGTGCACTACTTTTGACAAAGGCCCATAGGGTTTATAAAGGGAATAGGGTTTCATTTGGGACACACAGTTAAACAGCAACTTTAGAATCTGGAGCAGGGATGGGTAACTTTGATTGGAGTGGGGGCCACAAAAAATGTGAACTCATCATGAGCAGCCACAGTTGCACGCGGGTCTGCATACCTACATTCATGAGCCCATCATAAAGCTACTGCAGTAACATGAATGGTTTTACACCAATTACTAACTGCCCTATAACCTGCAAAGTGAACACACCACACTGAAGTCAATTAAGTGCTTTGCTGGCAGTTTGAATTGTTTGTAAATACATACACTTCGCTACTCCAAGGGAAAATCCTTGAAGGCTTAACCATGCTGAACTGCAGCTCTTTATAAGTCAATACTTTAAAATCTAAACAGAGGCTTTTCGTAAGAATATGTCTGTTGTTTCTAAAACGCCACCCGTGTTGAATCGAACGCTTTCTATTTTACAGGACTACTACAGTGAAGCATTTAAGCCAACCTTCTAAACCCAATTCAACTGATAAAAATGAATCTTGATAACAAAGGTACACACTGTATAGGGCAGGGTTCTTCAATTCCGGTCCTGGAGGGCCGAAACACCTCTGTTTTTCATCCTCTCCTTCTAATCAGGGGCTAATTCAGACCTGGGACACCAGGTGAGTGCAATTAACTACCAGGTAGAAATAAAAAACAGAAGTGTTTCGGCCCTCCAGGACCGGAATTGAAGAACCCTGGTATAGGGGAAAGGGAAAGGGGGATACATTATGATAATGAAGGCTGAATCCACATATTGTGAGCATGGGTGGTTGGGGAGTTTTGGGAATGGCATTTGTGAATGTGTAAGTACTTGTGTCTATCATAGTGTGAGTGCTGGGGTTGTCCAAGGGAATCAGATGATGGACTTCTGCAGACAGTGTGTATCAGCTTGAATAAGTTTGCCAATTAAAGAACTCATTGCCCACAAACACACACACACACACACACACACACACACGCACACACACACACACACACACACACGCATGCACGCACGCACGCACGCACGCACACACACACACACACACACATACACGTGCACACTCTGTCCCACGTAGTATTGTACGTATTTCTCTGAGACCAGGTTGCTTGTTGCGCCTTAACAACAAAGGAGAATTACGGGGAGAATTTACGTTGGCAGTTAGGGGAATTAATGACAAAGGTTAGTGTTACGGATACAGGTATCCTGTGTTTTTGTGTGTTTCTACTCTTTCTGCCCTAATCACAGGTGTCCTGTATGTTCCTGATTGGTGGTCGTTGAGGTGTCTGCTGATTGGACCAATCAGTGAACATTCCTGTGAATTGCACCACCTGTTACTTGTTTGTTCAATCACACATCCCATTTTATAAAAACCAGACTTGTGTTTGTTGCAAGAGAGAGATTTTTGCCATATGTGAGTATGGACACGGTGGTGTCCTGTGTGTTGTGTACTCACTAAGTTGTTGGTTACCCTATTGGTAACTTTGTTGAAGCCATTTCTTTATGTGAGTGTGGATACTGTTGTGTCCTGTGTATTGTGTACGTACTTTATTGCTGATTACCCTGTTTTGTAGCTTGGTGTGTTTCTGGGAAAAAGGGGGAGTTTAAGCTAGTTGCCCTTGGGCGTACATTACCCGTAGAGGGAAGAAAACTGTCTAAAAACACTAGTTAGACCTGAGCGGACCACCCACTGTACTTTTGTATGACTAGCAGTAGCCTAGCGGTTCTTTAGGCAGGCTAGATCAGTTTAGGGGTTTTACACTATTGTTTCATTTCTTGGGTCCTGCTCAGCCCTTTTTCCCAAACCCTTACCGTGTGTTCTGAAATAAACCATGTGTGTTTGACGGTAGTTCATGGTAGTTGTGTCCTATTTGTTCTCACTGTTCCATACTACACTTATAATTTGCATGAATTTATGTTACGGGTCTCATGTCCGTCACCCTAGACGTTTAAAAGCCACGGGGTTCGTAACATAAAGTGGGGGCTCGTCCGGGATCCTATCTATCCCATGCTACTCATGTAAATTAGTTAGTGTCTGGTTCAGTGTTGAGCTTGGCAGCTGTTACTACCTGTTTTTTGTGTGTGTGTTCAGTAGTCGACGGCTCGTGTTGCTAGTAGGATGGCTACTTTTGAGTTGGAGGCATTTTTGGAAAACCCTACGTGGGAGGTTTTTGATAATTGCCGTAGAGTGGATCTACAGGCTTTGGCTGACCACTTTTCTGTACCCATACCGAGGGGTTTAGTGAAAGCAGAAGTAAGGGAAGTGAAAAGTGCTAGCGATATTGTTAAACGAGCGAGTGCTTGAGTTACCGCCGCCTGAGTCTGCTGCTCCTGTAGGGGATGTTGTTGCTGTTCCTGGAAGCCCATCAGTGTCTGAGGACGAGGCTAAGGCTCCAGCCACATTGCCCCGTTATGACCCACTCTCCCCCACTGACTGACAGTGATGCCAGGATCGATGTCCGCTCGACACGGCTCCAAATGGAGGCGGAAGAGCGGGCACAAATCAGGCAAGACAAGCTGGAGATGCGTAAGCTAGAGGCAGAACAGGAGACGCGTAAGCTAGAGGCAGAACAGGAGATGCGTAAGCTAGAGGTAGAACTGGAGACGCGTAGGCTTGATCAAGAACTGGAGACGCTTAGGCTTGATCAAGAACTGGAGACGCGTAAGATGGAACTGGAGGTGCGTAAAATGGAACTGGAGGCAGAAACAGCGAGGTTAGTCGCTGCTCATACTATGCCTGCTAGTGAGCCATCCTCACCAGCTGTGTCGGCTGCTACGTTTGATATTAGTAGACAGATCACCTTGGTACCTGTGTTCAGGGAGTCAGAGGTTGATTCCTATTTCAGTGTGTTTGAACGTATAGCGGTAGCATTGAAATGGCCCGAAGAGGTATGGTGCCTATTACTTCAGTGTAAACTAACAGGGTAAAGCCCAAGAGGTTCTGGCAGCGCCACCTCTTGAAGACAGTTTGAATTATGAAGTGGTCAAAGCTACTGTTCTTCGTGCCTATGAGCTTGTTCCTGAGGCATATCGACAGAGATTTAGGTCTCATAAAAAGTCTCCTACTCAGACTTATGTGGAGTTTGCTAGAGACAAAGGAAATCTGTTTGACAAATGGCACAGTGCTAGTAAGGTAACTGATTTTACCTCTCTACGGGAGTTAATCTTGTTAGAAGAGTTTAAAAATTGCTTACCCGAACGCATTGTAGTTTATCTGAACGAACAGAAAGTATCCTCACTGTCGGAAGCGTCTGTATTGGCAGACGAGTTTGTGTTGACGCATAAGAGCGTGTTTTCGGCTCGTACGGAGAGCAGGGCTGCGGAGTTGCTAACTTTAGTCCTAGTCGACCAGCAGTACATCCAGCACGCCCAAAAGATGTGCGTCACTGTTTCTATTGTCATAAGGTGGGACATTTGGTTAGTGATTGCTTTTTGCTTAAACGCAAGCCGGGATGACTCAGCACGCCAGGCCGCCAACGGGTGTTGGGCTGATTCGTACGGTTGTAAGGCCAGAATCAAGACAGAAGCCTCATAGTGAATGTGGTTTGAAAGTCCCTGTCCCAGATCACAGTTATGGAACCGTTCATTTTTGAGGGGTTTGTTTCTATATCAGATGACGAAGCGTCTCAGCGTCCAGTTAGAATCCTCAGAGATACTGGTGCGGCGCAGTCGTTCATACTAGCTGATGTGTTGCCCTTGTCTAATAATACATATTGTGGGTCCAGTGTGTTAGTACAAGGAATTGAAATGGGTTTCGTCCCAGTGCCATTGCACTTTGTAGAACGTGACACTCTGAATTAGTCAGTGGATTGTTCAGAGTTGGCGTACGTCCTAGGTTGCCAGTAAAAGGTGTGACATTTATAATGGGCAACGATATTGCCGGAGGAAAGGTGATACCCGTATTGGAGGTATTGGATAAAAGTGACCAGTCTCTCTCTGAGGAGCTGGCACAAGGTTATCCAGATGTGTTCCCCGCTTGTGCTGTCACACGTGCTCAAGCACGACAAGTGGGTGAAGTGATAGATTTGTCGAACACGATTCTATTCAGAGAGTGTGACCCAGAGGATAGTTCGGGTGCTACCTCTGGTAAGCTGGGTGCAGTCTGACCAACAGCCCAGAGAAAGGAAGAAGGATGTGGAACTTGTTGCTGAGGCAATACAGTTACCAGTTACTCGTGAGCAGCTGATCGCTAACCAACAGGTTGACAGTAGCCTGGCTAAATGTTTTTCTAGTGTTGTCTCAGAGGACGAGCTAAAGAAGGAAAACATGGCATACTTCATTGATGGTAATCTCCTCATGTGTAAATGGACATCCCAGTGTTGACGCTGGCGGAGATTGGAATGCTGTTTACCAAATAGTGATTCCTACAGCCTTTCGACAAAATGTTTTATCCTCGCTCATGATCACCAGTGGTCCGGACATCTGGGAGTCACCAAGACGTATGATCGAAGTTTTGCGACATTTCTTTGGCCTGGCTTAAAACAAGATGTGGCTCGGTTCTGTCGGACTTGCCACACCTGTCAAGTAGTTGGGAAACCGAACCAGGTTATTTCCCCGCGCCTGTGTCCCATACCCGGCCATAGGTGAACCATTCGAACATGTGATGGTTGATTGTGTTGGACCATTACCAAAAACAAAATCTGGTAACCAGTTTATGTTGACAATTATGTGTGTGGCCACCAGGTACCCAGAGGCCATTCCTCTGCGAAGGATTACTGCTCCAGTGGTGAGTAAAGCGTTGATCAAATTCTTCTCAACTTTGGATTACCTAAGGTGATACAAACTGATCAGGGTACGAATTTCCTTTCTACACTTTTCAAACAAGTGTTAAAATCCTTGTCAGTTACACACCGTGTGTCAAGCGCATATCACCCAGAGTCTCAGGGTGCGCTTGAACGTTGGCATCAGACACTGAAGTCTATGCTCCGTAAATATTGCATGGAATCTGAGAAAGATTGGGATGAGGGAGTTCCTCTAGTGTTGTTTGCTGTCCGTGAGACAGTACAGGAATCCCCTAGGGTTCAGCCCAGCTGAACTGGTGTTTGGACACACCATGAGAGGACCTATGAAAGTCCTTAAGGATCAGTTTTTGTCACAAGAGTTGTGTGTGAAAGAAAATGTGTTGGACTACGTTAGTCGCTTTCGTGAGCGCCTACATGCTGCCTGTGCTCTAGCAAAGGAAGCGCTGTCTTCCTCACAGAAACGGATGAAACGACACTATGACACACAGGGCTGTTTCGTTCACTGCAGCCAGGTGACCGAAGTTCTTGTGTTGTTGCCTGTGCCAGGAGCGTCATTGTCAGCACGTTTCTCTGGTCCTTATGTCATTGAAAAGAAACTAACTGAAACTGACTATGTGATACAGACTCCTGATAGAAAACGCCAATCTCGTGAATGCCACGTTAACATGTTGAAGACATACCACACCAGACCCGTCACTCAGGTAGACAGTCCAGAGAAACTGGCCGAGTTGGCTGTCTCTGTTGCTGCTACGGCTGTAGTGGGAGGTCATGTTAATGATGTGGACGGAGATGGTTTGGAGTTGCGCAATACTCAGCAGCAGTGTGCTAGATTGCCCAATTCAGAGATGCTGCTGTCTCTCCCGTCAAGCCTGATTCATTTAACGGACAGACAGTCAGATGATATTGTGAGACTATTACACAGCTTTCCATGTCTTTTTAATGATGTTCCTACATGTACAAATGTGTTAGAACATGACATTAATGTTGGAAACGCTGCACCTATCAAGCAACATCCGTATCGTGTCAACGTCGCTAAGAGAAAGATAATGAGGGGGTGAGGTCGGTTATTTGCTGGAGAATAACCTGGCTATGCCAAGTTCAAGTCCTTGGAGTTCTCCGTGCATTCTGGTTCCTAAACCTGATGGGACATCCAGATTATGTACGGACTATCGGAAGGTCAATGCGGTCACAGTGCCCGACTCGTTCCCGTTACCCAGACTGGATGACTGTATTGATACTGTTGGTGCTGCTACTTATGTAACCAAATTAGATCTTCTAAAGGTTACTGGCAGGTGCCGTTAACCCCACGTGCCTCCGACATCTCTGCCTTTGTGACCCCAGATCACTTCCTACAATATGCTGTCATGGCATTTGGGATGCGGAACGCACCAGCCACTTTCCAACGCCTGGTTAACACAGTATTGGCTGGAGTTCGTAATTGTAGTGCTTACCTTGATGATCTGGTAATTTATTCAACTGAGTGGTCTGATCATGTTAACACTCTAAGGGTAGTGTGTGAACGGCTAGCAACCGCTTCTCTAACCCTGAACTTAGCAAAGTGCGGGAGTTTGGGAAGGCCACTGTTACGTATCTTGGTAAACAGGTCGGCCATGGTCAGGTGCGCCCTGTAGATGCCAAGGTCTCAGCTATAAACGCATTTCCCGCACCTACCACCAGAAGAGAGCTACGCCGTTTTTTAGGGATGGTTGGCTACTACCGTAGTTTCTGTAAAAATTTCTCTGCGGTAGTTGCTCCATTAACGGATTTGCTCAGTCCGGCGAGAAAATTTGTATGGTCTGAAGATTGTTGTACTGCTTTCAACACTGCTAAAGCACTCTTGTGTAGTACTCCTGTTCTTGCTGCGCCAGATTTTGAGCGGCCGTTTAAACTGGAGGTAGATGCAAGTGCCAGAGGTGCTGGTGCTGTTCTACTGCAGCAAGACCAGAGTGGAGTGGACCATCCTGTCTGTTATTTTTCACGGAAATTTAGCAAATGTCAGACAAACTATTCCACCATTGAACAAGAAGCTCTAGCTTTGTTGTTAGCTCTGCAGTACTTTGAAGTTTATGTTGGTTCCAGTGCATTACCAGTGGTAGTGTATACTGACCATAACCCTTAGTTTTTCTCCACCGGATGTACAACTCAGAACCAACGCCTTATGCGTTGGGCACTTGTCGTGCAAAATTATAATTTGGAGATCCGCCACAAAAAGGGGTTAGATAATGTGATGGCAGATGCTTTGTCTCGTGTTTGATGATCTAGGTTTTTTTTGTTATCCCGGCAGGATGATTATAGAAATTTGGGTGTTGTGATAGTACGTGTGTCGCAAAACCATTGTGGTTTGCTCTTTTAAGGGTGGGGAGTGTTACGGATACAGGTATCCTGTGTTTTTGTGTGTTTCTACTCTTTCTGCCCTAATCACAGGTGTCCTGTATGTTCCTGATTGGTGGTCGTTGAGGTGTCTGCTGATTGGACCAATCAGTGAACATTCCTGTGAATTGCACCACCTGTTACTTGTTTGTTCAATCACACATCCCATTTTATAAAAACCAGACTTGTGTTTGTTGCAAGAGAGAGATTTTTTGCCATATGTGAGTATGGACACGGTGGTGTCCTGTGTGTTGTGTACTCACTAAGTTGTTGGTTACCCTATTGGTAACTTTGTTAGAAGCCATTTCTTTATGTGAGTGTGGATACTGTTGTGTCCTGTGTATTGTGTACGTACTTTATTGCTGATTACCCTGTTTTGTAGCTTGGTGTGTTTCTGGGAAAAAGGGGAGTTTAGCGTTAGTTGCCCTTGGGCGACATTACCCGTAGGGAAGAAAACTGTCTAAAAACACTAGTTAGACCTGAGCGGACCACCCACTGTACTTTTGTATGACTAGCAGTAGCCTAGCGGTTCTTTAGGCAGGCTAGATCAGTTTAGGGGTTTTACACTATTGTTTCATTTCTTGGGTCCTGCTCAGCCCTTTTTCCCAAACCCTTACCGTGTGTTCTGAAATAAACCATGTGTGTTTGACGGTAGTTCATGGTAGTTGTGTCCTATTTGTTCTCACTGTTCCATACTACACTTATAATTTGCATGAATTTATGTTACGGGTCTCATGTCCGTCACCCTAGACGTTTAAAAGCCACGGGGTTCGTAACAGTTAGGATCATTTATGTAAAAGGTGAACTGGGTTAAGTTTAGAATAAGGGTTAGGGGAAGGGTTAGCTAAAATGCTACAGTTGTCCTCGATGCAACTCGGTCACGGAACACCCACCCATCCTCCCCTGTCTAAAGTAACTAGACCATTAGTAGGTATCATACGTCTTGGAGGTGCTCAGAAATACATAAAGTATGTTTCGTATGGCTCTGAGGCCAGGCTGCTCTCTCGCTCTCTCTCACACACACACACACATGCACGCACGCACGCACGCACGCACGCACGCACACACGCACACACACACACACACACACACACACACACACACACTCTCTGAGGAAAGTAAAACTACATCAATCTTAGCCAAAGCAATTTGCTGACTTAGTGAAAGCACTCCATCAGTTTTTTCCCTCTTCATTGAGAAAAAAAACCCTGTTAATGACTACAAATTCCATTGATCTTTGTACCATTCAGAAAGAAAAAAGGTTCATTGAGGGCCAGACATCCTTACCGATGATGTACAAGGGACCTCTGGCGGTTGTGGTCTTCCTGGAACCAGGTGGAATACGTTATGAAGGACTGTGTGAGAGCTTTCCCAGAAACCAATAAACACCCCTGAGGAAAAACAGGTCTGATGAAAAATGATGAAACCTATCTCAGGCTGTACAAGGCAATGAACTCTTCTGCTATGAGAAGCAATATCTCCTAGAGGTGTATTTGATGACAACCCTAGAATGTATTGAAACCCTGCAACCTACCTCAGAAGACCCTGAGCACAATTTAACCAGAGTGAGAAGGTCGTTGTTTGGATGAGCTTGGTCTGACCTTTTGGCATGCTGTGTAGTGCTAATGTGCCCCACTGGGTTCAAACATGGGTCTCCTACTTGCCACAAGTTTGTGTTAGCCAGCTGAGCTAAAGCCTGGGTTTTCGAGTTGCTAACACAAGTCACCAAACCACCTTGGGTGATGGATCTTGTTAAAATGGCACCATTACCCAAATGAACAAGGCAAAGGCTGTCTCTTGGCTGTCAAAACCCTGCCCTGTGCCCACTCCTCTCCTGGTCCCCTCTCTCTGTATGCCAGCCAGGCAGCTAGGGTACTGGGACAACATGCCTATTAAACAGGACGTCCTGAAAGTGTTTCAGTCAAGAGATTAGCAGAGTTTCTCTCTCTCGGCTTTAACTCTTAAACCTCTGGAGGAAAGGAGGCTGCTGCTGCTGTTGCTGTATGATGATGGTGATGATGATGGTGATGATGATGATTATGATGATGATAATGATGATGATGATGTTGATGATGATGATGATGATGATGGTGATGTGATGATGATGATGATGGTGTTGTGATTATGATGATGATGGTGTGGTGATGATGATGATGGTGATGATGATGATGGGGATGGGGCTGATGATGATGGTGATGATGATGATGGTGTTGTGATGATGATGATGATGGTGATGTGATGATGATGATGGCTATGTGATGATGGTGATGATGATGATGGTGTTGTGATGATGATGATGGGGGATGATGATGATGGTGATGCTCGGACCGTTGGCCACCTATTTTGACCATCTGTCAGCAGATCAACTGGAACACCAGGAAGAGAAAACAAATGACCCAGTGATACCCAAAAGGCACTAGTCCGTCTGGCCCAGCCAAGATTAGCAGCATAATCATAGGCTAATAATGTCGCAAACTGCATCATTAGCATCCAATCTCTTTGGACCGTGAAAATCACACCACCAGCTAAGCGCCGGTCCAGTGTAGTTGAACTGATTTGAAAGGAAATACATTTTTTCCTAAAATGGATAATTTTACAGCAGATGTTTTGAAAGAAATAGCCAGAGGCAGCCTTGGATGTTCCAAGAGGCCACACGTTAGGCTTACTACTGTTTGGCATTGAGGTCTTGTCACATTGAGGTCTTGTCTTGTCACGTCCCGCTGCGATTTGTTGGGATTTTGCCCTGGTGTGGCCCCACCGTATTATTCTAATCAGATACAGGCTGTTGTTCTGTTAATATTAGTGTACATAGTGTTGGACATGGTTTTGACAGGATGTTATCATTGCAGTCTGGCCAGGAGGATTATAAAAGCTATAGGTTCTTCACGTTACTAAGCCTCTCCAAAGAGCATTAACAAAATTCTGAGCTATCTACTTGACCTGTAAAATGTTGCATTTATATTTGCGAAACTTTAAATGGGCAAGAGGTTAAGCTAGAGAAAGAAACTGAATTGCCGTTATTTGTCGACAGCATGTCAACAAATATATATTCAGAACAAACAGACAAACAAAACATTTGAATAATGTGTTGGTTATGCAAGATTTGCAGGTAAATCGCTAAATTGGGCTTGTGATATGATCGGCACATCCCAGAATTAAATAGAACACAAATAGTAATGTATCTGTATCTCTACGCAACACACCCCATGACACAAATAGACATGAAATGACACCAGCTCTGATCAGAAATGCAGCTTCACTTCAAACTGACTGAATAGTTCCAGTTTAAATGTGACAATAATGTTGGACATCTAGACCTTAAATCATGTTAATTTCCTTTCAGCACCTGTTTAGTCGGCATTAGCAAGGACACTGTGACACTCTGGCTCCACGGACCTTGATATTTGAGCCAGGGTTGTTTAGTTTCATTGTTTGGGTGTATTTCTATGTTGGGGATTTCTGGTTGTGCATTTTCTATGTTTGGTTAATTGTTCTTGATTAGTCGTATGACTCCCAATCGGAGGTAACGAGTGTCAGCTGTCGGCTCGTTATCTCTGATTGGGAGCCATATTTATACTGTGTGAGTTCACTTTGTGTTGTGGGTTATTGTTTCTTTGTTGCTGTTAGTAGTATTCAGTATAGAACTTCACGGATCGTCATTTGTTGTTTTCTTCGTGGTTGCTTTAAGTTAATAAAATCATCATGTTCACTCGCAACGCTGCGCATTGGTCTCCTCCTTCAGACGGTCGTGACAGAATAACCCACCAAAAAAGGACCAAGCAGCGCGTCCAGGAGCAAGGGGTCTGGACACAGGAGTTATGGATGCCTCCTAAGGACTTTTGGACATGGGAGGAGATTCGGGCTGGAAAGGGTCCTTGGGCACAACCGGAGGAACATCATCGCCCTCGTGAAGAGCTGGAGGCAGCTGCAGCCGAGAGGAGGTGGTCTGAGGAGGAATATCACCGCCCTCGTGAAGAGCTGGAGGCAGCGGCAGCCGAGAGGAGGTGGTATGAAGAGGAAGCGCGGAGTCGAGGCTGGAAGCCCGTGGTTACTCCCCAAAAAATTTTTTGGGGGGGCACATGGCTTGAGCGCCTGGGCAGCAGGAGGCTGCCACAGGGAGAAAAGGAGAGAAGGCTATCGGATTACGGGAGCCATTGGCGAGTAGAGGGAGGGAAGTTGTTGTGGCACGGCATGAGAGACTGAAGTGTGTTCCCAGTCTGGTCCGGTCCGTTCTGATCCCCAGTTAAGGCCAGTGGTGGGTGTTCCGGCACGGTCCGGCCTGTTCCTACTCCACGCACCAGGTCCACGATGTAGCGTCGCCAGCCGGCCTGAACTGGCCGTCTGCCCAACGGCGCCTGAACTGCCCGTCTGCCCAACGCCGTCTGAACTGCCCGTCTGCCCAACGCCGTCTGAACTGCCCGTCTGCCCAACGGCACCTGAACTGCCCGGCTGCCCAACGCCGTCTGAACTGCCCGTCTGCCCAACGCCGTCTGAACTGCCCGTCTGCCCAACGCCGTCTGAACTGTCCGTCTGCCCAACGCCGTCTGAACTGCCCGTCTGTACTGAGCCTGCAAAGCCGCCCGTCTGCCATGAGCCTTCAGAGCCGTCCGCCAGACCGGAGCCGCTAGAGCTCTCCGCCAGACAGGATCAGCCAGAGCTCTCCGCCAGACAGGATCAGCCAGAGCCTTCCGCCAGACAGGATCAGCCAGAGCCTTCCGCCAGACAGGAGCAGCCAGAGCCTTCCGCCAGACAGGAGCAGCCAGAGCCTTCCGCCAGACAGGAGCAGCCAGAGCCTTCCGCCAGACAGGAGCAGCCAGAGCCTTCCGTCAGACCGGATCAGCCAGAGCCTTCCGCCAGACAGGATCAGCCAGAGCCTTCCGCCAGCCATGAGCAGCCAGACCCGATCAGCCAGCCATGAGCAGCCAGATCCGTCAGCCAGCTATGAGCAGCCAGATCCGTCAGCCAGCCATGAGCAGCCAGATCCGTCAGCCAGCCATGAGCAGCCAGATCCGTCAGCCAGCCATGAGCAGCCAGATCCGTCAGCCAGCCATGAGCAACCAGATCCGTCAGCCAGCCATGAGCAGCCAGACCCGTCAGCCAGCCATGAGCAGCCAGACCCGTCAGCCAGCCATGAGCAGCCAGATCCGTCAGCCAGCCATGAGCAGCCAGATCCGTCAGCCAGCCACGAGCAGCCAGATCCGTCAGCCAGCCATGAGCAGCCAGATCCGTCAGCCCGCAGGATCCGCCAGATCCGTCAGCCAGCCAGGATCCGCCAGAGCCGTCCTGCCAGGATCCGCCAGAGCCGTCCAGCCAGGATCTGCCAGAGCTGTCCAGCCAGGATCCGCCAGAACCGTCTAGCCAGGATCCGCCAGAGCCGTCCAGCCAGGATCCGCCAGAGCCGCCCAGCAAGGATCCGCCAGGAGCCGTCCAGCCAGGATCCGCCAGAGCCGGGTCCAGCCAGGATCCGCCAGAGCCGCCCAGCCAGGATCCGCCAGAGCCGTCCAGCCAGGATCCGCCAGAGCCGTCCAGCCTGGATCCGCCAGAGCCGTCCCGCCAGGATCCGCCAGAGCCGTTCCGCCAGGATCCGCCAGAGCCGTCCCGCCAGGATCCGCCAGAGCCAGCCAGCCAGGATCCGCCATCTAGTCAGGTACTGCCCCTTAGTCCGGTACTGCCCCCGTAGTCCGGTGCCGCCCCCTTAATCCAGTGGGGTTTAGTTGGGGGGGGTGGTCATGAGGAAGGGAATACGGAAGCGGATAGTGACTAAGGTGGGGGTGGGGACCACGACCTGGGCCAGAGCCGCCACCAGGGACAGACGCCCACCCAGACCCTCCCCGAGACTGTATGCTGGAAGTGCGCCCGGAGGTCGCACCTTTAGGGGGGAATGTGACACTCTGGCTCCACGGACCTTGATATTTGAGCCAGGGTTGTTTAGTTTCATTGTTTGGGTGTATTTCTATGTTGGGGATTTCTGGTTGTGCATTTTCTATGTTTGGTTAATTGTTCTTGATTAGTCGTATGACTCCAATCGGAGGTAACGAGTGTCAGCTGTCGGCTCGTTATCTCTGATTGGGAGCCATATTTATACGTGTGAGTTCACTTTGTGTTGTGGGTTATTGTTTCTTTGTTGCTGTTAGTAGTATTCAGTATAGAACTTCACGGATCGTCATTTGTTGTTTTCTTCGTGGTTGCTTTAAGTTAATAAAATCATCATGTTCACTCGCAACGCTGCGCATTGGTCTCCCTCCTTTCAGACGGTCGTGACAGACACTCACAGATCTATCAGATTAATCTACCATATGTGGTTCTATTGATGTATTATATCTAATAAAGTTGTGTTGACAAATCAACACATCTCAATCTGTGGATATGAATCATCATTCCGTCACTTAAACACTACATTAGTGCGCCAGATAAGTACTGTTCACGCATGCACACACACACACACACACACACGGGGGCATAAGAGTGACTCTGACATTGGGGGACACATTTGCTACAGGGTTCCGGGCATATATATATATATATAAAAAAAAGGATTTAAATGCACATTTCTATAGATTTTTTTCTAAAGGATACAGACAAACCTTAATTTGCAAATGGGCAAATTTACAAGGCTAACGGGGACCTTGCAGAGGGGCACTTAAGGCTCTATTCGATCAGATCCGCTTTAGCCGACATCTGCATAGCGGTTGTTTTGACAGTGTCGGAGCTGCAACTGTGTCAGAGCTGTCAAATCCACAAGTGGCTCCCTGCGTTATGCCTAAAGGGGACATTGCCATTAGCAATGACAGAAATCCCATGCAGCCTTGTTTACAAGTTCGAACACTGGAAAGTGAGATGCAATCTACACCTCGATTAGGATGATTTAGTTTAAAGATTTTTCAATTTGAGCATAATTAATTCTACATAGCATATAACTCTATATAGCTTATACCTTCTCGTTCTGAACTTCTGACGCGAGTGGGATGGGTGTGGTTTCGTGACAATGATTGCAAGAGCAGCTGCTCACCGATTTGACGGCTCCAATGCAGTTCCACCTTCGACACTGCCAAAATATCCACTATGCGTTAGCTAGATAAAACCTGATACAGCTAAAAATGACTATAAACTGTCAATGTAAAGCTAACTAGCTACTAGCCAGGAGAAAGATTATAGTTGCTCACGTTCGTTCTAACATGTCAAAGTTTATTCACCTTCATACACTTTTTACTTAAACATACTTTGTTGTTGCCAACAACAATTATTTTAGCCGGTGCGGTGAGTAATGATGGTGGTGCTGCACAGTGCTTTTTCTCTCACTCACTCACTGCTATTAACAACTGAGAGTGAGAATGAAGCAGTCAAGGGGGAAGTGACTCACAATTCAACTAACTTTGGGCTTCCGGATAGCCTGAGTGCACTTATTTCTCATTTGCCTGAACAACAGCCAATCAGCCTGAGTATTTGTGTGCTGAGCCTTTCGTCAAATGGTGTTCATGAGGTGGAGTAACTCTGCCAGATCCCGGTCAAACCAGGGTCTGAACCTGTTTTTAATTCTACATTTCTTTATGGGGGCGTGCTTGTTAATAATACCACTGAAAATATTAAAAAAGAAGGTCCAAGCATCTTCGACAGAAAGGATCAAGCTGATTCTATTCCAATTTATAGAGGCCAGGTCATGAAGGAAGGCTTGCTCATTAAGGTTTTTCAGCAAGCGTCTATAACAAATCAGGACAGGTCGTTTAAATGAGCAGCCATTACGAACACAGGCTGTAAAACAGTGATCACTAACATGCTGACCACACTGCCCGCGTCGCGTGCGCGAGCATTGCAAATAAATGTACACATACATGTTATTCAATCATTGCACCCACACTGCTTGTGTGCGTCAACGAGCGTCTGCATAGCTAGGCGCTAAAATAGAGCGGTGTGGTCAGCATGTAAGGTCATCACAGAAAACACCATACCTTTTCCTGGGTGTTTGGAATCATACCTTGTGGGAATTGGTCAGGTGGTTTAAGCATCTCCCAGTTTAGGTCACCTGGCAGGACCAATTCAGATTTAGTGTAAGGGGCCAGCAGAGAGCTTAGGGAAGGTAGGGTACAGGCCGGTGCTGATGGTGGATGATAACACCCAGCAACAGAAAATAAAGAGGTATTTGAAAGCTTAATGCTTAAAACCAGCAAATCAAATTGTTTGGGGAGAGACTTGGTGGAGACAACCGAGCACTGAAGGTGTTCGTTCCTTGGTAAAGATTGCCACTCCACCACCTTTGGTAGATCTGTCTTGCTGAAAAAGGTTATAACCAGAAAGGTTAACATCAGTATTCAGAACACTCTTTCTTAAACACGTCTCAGTAATGACCAACACATCTGGATTGGAGCTGTGAACCCACACTTTCAATTGCTCAATGTTTGGTAATAAGCTTCTAGTGTTAGCGCGCAGAACACCCAGGCTTTTACAAGAGTAGAAATCAGAGCACAAGTCAGAATTGGGGCTAGCAACAGTAGACGAACCAGGGTGTACATACACATTTCTAGATATCATCAGCAGTAATACAATCAGGGCATGGCTGAGGACAGGGAGAGCTCTGCAGCGTTGATTTTTTATGACATTTGAATGTGCATCAGATGGCAACAAGATCATATTTGTACAGCAATTTCATCAGGTAACCTGAATATAAAGCTGTCGAAGAGGTGGTTAGAATAGGATGGGAGGCCAAGAGTCTGTGTAACCAATAGAGAGTCAGAGTCGCGAGTGTGGGAACAAACATTGTATGTCCCACGGTCGGGTAAACGAGCAAGTTCATAGTCAACAAAGCACGCAGGAGTCATGGGGCAAAAGCATAGAGCACAAGAAAAAAATAAAATGATTTGGGGCTAGCAATTGTAAGTTCAAAGAGTCACTCGCCCCAACGAAATAACTTGAGAGAGTAGCTCTCTATGAGTCCAGTAGGCTATAAAAGTCTGAGATAAATAAATAAATAGAAGGACTATGCTAGTTAATTAAAGCGTTTCTGAGCAAAGCTCACATAACAAGTTAATTAGCCTACATAAAATGTAGATCTGTCCAAAGTATGCAGTGTGTGTGTATGTACGTGTGTGCTGGAGGCGAGTGAAAGTTCGGGAGAGAGGGGGGAGTGTGGAGGGGGTACCTGTACCAGACAGGGGGAGACAGGCCAGGGCAGACGGGGAGAAGATCTCCCTGTGGGATCCAAGCAGCAGTGCAGCAGACAACCGGAGTAGGTGTCACACCCGCTTTAGTCGGGAGGCTTTAGTCGGGAGGCTGAGTAGGAGAGGAGGCATTCAACCTTACCAGATAAGTGCGTGGTGGAGCAGATAAAAGCATTTGAAGCGAAAAGCGAATCGGAAAATGTTGAGTGAAGACAAAACCAAGACGCCGGTAAAAACGCTAAATTCCAAAGCCTTCTAACATTGTCCCGCTCCTACACCCTTGCACATGCACACAACACGCACACACACACACACACACAGTCTTGTACAGTTAACCTTCTGGGGACACACAATTCAGTCCCATTCAAAATCCTATTTTCCCTAACCCCTAACCCTAACCTGTACTCTTCTTAACACCCGCCTGTTTAACCCACCCGTAGTCTGCGCTCCAGCAGGTATATCTCACTGGTCATTCCCAAAGCCAACACCTCCTTTGGCCGCCATTCCTTCCAGTTCTCTGCTGCCAATGACTGGAACGAATTGCAAAAATCTCTGAAGCTGGAGACTTATCTCCCTCACTAACTTTAAGCATCAGTTGTCAGAGCACCTTACCGATCACTGCACCTGTACACAGACCATCTGAAATTAGCCCACCCAACTACCTCATCCCTATATTGTTATTTATTTTGCTCTTTTGCACCCCAGTATCTCTATTTGCACATAATCTCTTGCACATCTAGCATTCCAGTGTTAATACTATTGTAATACCTCCCGAGTGGCGCAGTGGTCTAAGGCACTGCATCGCAGTGCTAGCTGTGTCACTAGAGATCCTGGTTCGAATCCAGGCTCTGTCGTAGCCGGCCGCGACCGGGAGACCCATGGGGCGGTGCACAATTGGCCTAGCGTCGTCCAGGGTAGGGGAGGGAATGGCCGGCAGGGATGTAGCTCAGTTGGTAGAGCATGGTGTTTGCAACGCCAGGGTTGTGGGTTTGAAAAAATAAATAATGTATGCACTCACTAACTGTAAGTCGCTCTGGATAAGAGCGTCTGCTAAATGACTAAAAAATGTAAAAAAAAAAAAAAAAGTAATTATTTTGCACTATAGCCTATTTATTGCCTTACCTCCATAACTTGCTACATTTGCACACACTGTATATATATTTTCTGTTGTATTTTTGACTTTATGTTTTTTTACCCCATATGTAACTCTGTGTTGTTTTTATCGCACTGCTTTGCTTTATCTTGGCCAGGTCGCAGTTGTAAATGAGAACTTGTTCTCAACTGGCTTACCTGGTTAAATAAAGGTGAAATAAATAAAATAAAATAAATACCCGGAAGCCAGCCGCACCAATGTGTCAGAGGAAACACAGTTCACCTGACGACTGATGTCAGCCTGCAGGCACCCGGCCCGCCACAAGGAGTCGCTAGAGATCGATGAGCCAATTGTGCGCCGCCCTATGGGACACCCGATCACGGTTGGTTGTGATACAGCCCGGGATCAAATCCGGGTCTGTAGTGACGCCTCTAGCACTGCAATGCAGTGCCTTAGACCGCTGCACCACTCGGGAGGCCCCCCTAACACTAATTCTAACCTTAACCCTAAGCCCTCTAGATATAGCATTTGATCTCGTGGGGACTAACAAAATTTCCCCAGTTGGTCAAATATTTGTGGTCCCCACAAGAATAGTTAAACACGTCCACATACACACACACACACACACACACACACAAATCTGCTGTGTCCTTTGTTTTGGTCACAAGGTGCTGTATATGTACTCTCTAGGTCAGGGATCATCAGCTACAGTAGATTCAGCCGCAGGCCAATGTTTTTCTTGAGTGGATGTTTGGGGGTACTGCAAATTGACCACAAGAAGCCCAAACAGATACTGTATATTATTTGACTAAAAAATAATAATTTCAAACCTTGTTTACATTTGTATTCGATCACATACTGTATATCTCTCCATTATGCGTGGAGCAGCTCTAATCCACCCAACTCCATAGGGACTCACACATCACTCCTCCTCCAAGGCTGTGTCACAGTAAAGAGACCACAGTGTCTCTCCTGGACAGCAGGTATTGTGGAAACAGGAGCTCCACTGCAGGCTAAAGCTAACAGGCAAAGAGCTTAACCAGAGGGGAAGATAAGCAACTCTGGATAACATGTCTTTTATGTTTTTATTAATTTTTTTTATTAGAAAGAGATTCACTTGGCAATTCTATCTTATTTTGAGGAGAGACAGTGAAAAAGAGATGTCATCTCTTCTGAAAGACAGCTCTGCGATGGTGTCTTCCATTGAGGCAGTGTAGCGTTGCTCTAATGTTTAAATAATGTGTGTGATTCCTGACGATGACACAGTGTGTGTGTTTCTGTGTGTGTGTGTTCTGGGTTTGTGTATTGTGGGCTTGTTGTTCCAGTTCCAGCAGTAACACATGGAACTCAGGGGGAACCCAGGTGGAGGAAGGCTGAGACACAACGGGGAGAAGAACACGTCTGCTAGATCTGACTCATCACAATGGGAGTGGATCTGAGCTCTAGCCAACCAGCCAACCAGCCAATCTGCTATGCCCTCAGGACGTCTGATTGGGCCGAGGCGTGCCTTCTCTCTGTTCCAATCATTGTTACCCATTCTAATTCACAGATTTATGGGCAGTGAGGTGCAGAGAGGAGCTTATTATATGGAAATAAGGACATGGAACATCAAACAGATTTATTTGTTCTCTATGTATTGTTAATAGTCTGTCTGTCCGCACTTTATGCCACGGCAAAGAAACAGCCCAAAAGATACGTTTGCTGTGCATTGGCAGTGAGACAATAAGACCGATAAATATTAGTTATGATCCCGAATAACAAAGATGAAAGGAAGGTGTGTCAATTCATGCAGTACTTCTCCATCTTAATTTGGGGCCACTGCAGCCTTTCATTAGGAAGTAAATAGCACATTGATCCCAGACAAAGTCTTAGAACAACAGAATGGTAAGGAATGAGGGGATTGAGGAAGAGGAAACGCTGTGATTGTAGAGGTGAACAGAAATGAAGAGATTAATGGAGCCGTAGTTGTCCAGACTGTCAGATCACTGATGTCTCAGTGTGACTGGCTGGGGGCTTTCTGGTGACTCTGTATCTAAGTATATCTGCAATATCTCCATTACCCATAACCATTTCAGCACAGAGAGAAGAGGGACAGGACTGTACATAAGACTGGTGGGTTTCAGTGGGTTAGGACCCTATGTACTGAAGGTTCAGTTGGTCGTATACTAGAGTTTCAGTGGGTTCGAATCCTGCATAGTGCTGGCTTTAATGTGACTGGACTGTCCATTGTACTGGTTTTGTTGGTTTATGACCCTATATCATAGTGGTGTTTGTGGGAAAGGACCCTGCATAAGGGGGGTTAACAAAAAAGTGTTGCGTTACACTTACTGCGTTGGCGACCCACTTGAATCAAAATACAACACTTCAAAATGTAGCTAGCTGTCGTCTACAATCCATGTGGTTTTTGAGCTGTGTTAGTTTTAACAGGATGTGCAACCTCTTGCGCAATTGATTTCAATATGATATCGATATGAGTAATTGACAAAAAAGTGTTGCATTTCTCTTTCCATTTTGGCGACCCCAAAGTCAAATGCATCACTTCAAAATGTAGCTGACTGTCTTCTGCAGGTTGTTCTCTAACCAGTGATGTAAAAAATATCTCCCGTTTCCATTTGTTTTTTTAGTTGGTATGTTCAACAGCATACAACCTGATTTCCCCCCTAATCGATATCGGTGATTTGTTGCCACTTGTCAAAACAACCGGTTTTTGGTGCGTGTGCAGTTTATAAGGTGCTTGTTTAAAAAAAAATCTACAAATATATACAAACATTTTTGATAAGATATTGCATTTGGCCTTTACAACGATAGCCTAGAAGAACGCACAAAACGACCTTCATACTTCCATTCTTCTTTTTTTACCGGTACCGGTTACTTTCAGAAGAGTCATGAGAAGACCGATTTTCGGGATGTCTCATGGTCTGACAAACACCGCTCTAGCTCTGTCACCTTTCACCGAGATGTGGAAGTGTGACATAGGCGGATGAGGTGGATGGAAAAAATCAGATATTGCTAGCTTAAACTGACAGATTTTGATGCCGATTTTTTTGATATGCTACTTTGTTATGTTACGCACCAGTGCGTCAATCGACTCTAGGGGGTTGGTTAGGTTTCATTGTATCAGAAGTCTCTCAACATGAGTTTCTTCTCTAGGGGGTTCATTGCTCTGGTGTGATGGTGTTGGCTGTGATTTCAATTGACAAAACATATTTACAAAATAAACACACCAGCCTTCTGTAGCACTGTTAACAAAGACCAGCATTCCATTAATTATGTTCTTTATGTTAGACCAGGGGTGTTGAACTCATTTTCCCCCGGGGGCTGCATTGGTCGTTTCTGGAATTTTCAATGCTCCCTGAGTTTCTAGTGATTATTAGCGAGCTGGACAGTGAAGAAACTGTATGAATATAGGTCCATTATCATATCTACACAGTTTCAATTTGGTTTTAGTGATTTTAAAGTAAATTGAGTTCTTTCCCCCCCGCGGGCCGCATGTTTGATACCCCTGTCTTAGATCGTGAGAACGTCCCTGAGTGTCTCTACTGTATGGGCCTTTTTGTTGGACTTCATTAAATTGATTCCTGCAGAGACTCTGGACTGGTTTCATAAAGTTATTGTGGAGAGAGGAGATTAGAAGGAGGAGAGGAAACAGAGGAGAGGAAAAGGAACATTGATTCACTGAGTCCCACAAAGAGAGGCTTGTTTGATACTGCACATGATTCCCTACTGTCAGGGCCTCTTTGGAATAGCATCCATTACTTGATTGACCATCAGGGCAAACGTCATCAGTGTAACGTCATCTGAAGTTATGGTCATGGATTTGGGTCGGATTCACCTCTCTTTAGTCAGTTCAGAGGATGAATTGGAAATTGACTCAATTAATTCAAAATGTGCCCATTAGTTTCTATAAGGAATTTTCAACTAGTGATATTAATTTCAACTTACCTCCTAAATTGAGTGAATTGAGATGGAATTGATACACAACACTGGCACCTAACCTCAGATAACTTCACACTGAAACGTACCATTTAGAAGAAGAAAAAAAATCCTGGCTCTATGAACTCATACATTATTCAAGTCTTCTCAGCATATGGGTAATGACGTCAATTTGTGGTTCAATGTGAATATCCCCAATGTCTCCCTACGCTCTACAGTAAACTACAGTACAAACATAATGGACTCACATGGCCTTTTGGTTTATCTTTGGAACTATGATATATTCTATTCTCTGTAGACAGAGGTCAGGGTTTGTCTAGAGTAGACCACAGACACCCAGCAGTAAACTCCTCATTGTCATAGCGATAACATATAATTACCTAATGGGACCACCTCATCTCTGTCTCACAGCTGGTCTGCACCACACACATGTAAACACAAACACTCTGACACACACTCAGAGACTCCACTCCCCGAGACGAGGTCAATACTTTCTGTCTCTCTCTCTCTCTCTCTCTCTCTCTCTCTCTCTCTCTCTCTCTCTCTCTCTCTCTCTCTCTCTCTCTCTCTCTCATATTGGTAGACTCTGTGTGTCTGGATTCTGGTTCAGCAGGACTTCCATGGCAACAAAGGCTAAAGTTCCAACTCCTCTCCCTCCCCCTCTCCTTTACTCTTTTCTTGTCTTCTCTCTGGGTCCATCATCCCCTCAGCCTTCTGGCTCCAGGAGTCTGGCTGTCTGCTCCTTAAATAGAGCTGACCTCAGTTCAGACGCTGGGGCTGCTACTGTCTTTAACTCTGCAGAGGAACTGAAGGAGCTCAGTTTACACACACAAATGTGTGTGTGTGTGTGTTTATAGCATCCCTCCCTGCATGCCTGGTAGTCTAACTGAAGTTGGACCTTGCCCTAGGTTTTGCATATTAGGTCCAAGGATAAACCAAAAGTGCCATGTCAGCCCATTTACTGTAAAGCTTGGGGAGACATTGGGGATATTCACAATGAACCAAAAATTAACTTCATTACCCAGCTTGCATATGCTGAGAATTCTTGAATAATGCATGAGATCACCATGGGGACAAAAACACACAAATAACAATACAAATGGTAGAGGTAGGATAAAACAAACAGACTCAGTAGAGGGAATGTTCCTCTTCTCTTCTTTAAATGGGGGTTTGCCATAATACTGTATGCTGCAGCACCAAGACGTACACACACACAGGCATGCACACACACGCACAAACGAATGCACGCACACACCCACCCTCGCACACACCCACCCACGCACGCACACACTGCACAAACACATTCCTGCACATCCATGAGAAATAGTAGAGATCGGAGGTTTGTCGTTCGCTGCGTTGGGGGCCATACACTGAGTGTATAAAACATTAGGAACACCTGCTCTTTCCTTGACATAGACTGACCAGGTGAATGCTATGATCCCTAATTGATTTCACCTGTTAAATCCACTTCAATTGGTGTAGGGGAGGAGACAGGTTAAATAATAATGTTTAAGCCTTGAGACAATTGAGACATGGATTGTGAATGTGCACCATTTAGAGGGTAAATTTGCAAGATAAAATATTTAAGTGTCTTTGAACGGGGTATGGAAGTAGGTGCCAGACGCACCAGTTTGAGTGTTCCTAATGTTTTGTACACTCAGTGTATGTCGTCTGTCTTTGAAGGAGCCGAAGCGTATGTGGGCCTCCGTTCTCAAGCACATCTGTGACGCACACAGCTGGGAAGAAGAGGGGAAAGAAGTCCACTGTCAACACCCTGACCTGTCCGATGATGACCGTGGCAAGAAGAAGTGGCTGGCCATGGACTCAGTTGTGGTTGAAGACCTCTCGGCAATTGTGTTGGACAAAGGTTTGACCACTGATCTCTCACAAATGGCCAGATTCAAACATACAGGCTAGTATTCATCAATAACAGCATAATGTTTTACATTTTCAATTTTCAGTAGATGGTCTACTCTGTTTTGTCTTCATAAACACACAGGCAATCTGGAGGCATTCCACAGTGCTCTCCTGAAGTACACCTCAAAGCGGCAGCATTTTGGGCTCCTGGGCATGAAGGAGCATCTTGCTATCCTGAAGAATAATGAGAATGTGGGACGCAAACAAGCCAGAACAGCCAAAGGTATACAGTTCATTCGGAAAGTATTCAGACCCCTTGACTTTTTCCACATTTGGTTACGTTACAGCCTTATTCTAAAATGGATGACATTGTTTTTTCCCCACATCAACGATACCCCATAATGACAAAGCAAAAACAGCTTCTCACCACGTAGAACAAACTCCAAAAACAACCTGTAGGCCACCAAGCGTTATTGTCTGTAAGAGAATAACAAAAACGCTATTAGACTTTTATGGGCAATCGTTGTGTACTGTCTGTATTCCTACTGTAGCAGCACGATACAGCATATGACACATCTCACAGACACACGTTAGCTAGCTAGCCAACTACAACTCATCATCATCAAACTATTTCTCCAGTTTTGGTCCTAATGAGATGCACTGGGGCTAGCTAGCTAACGTTAGAATACAGTACATTTTGGGTAACGTTATAGCAAACAAAGCTAGCTAGCGCAACTTGGCTTGCTTGGCTTGTAGTGGTTCTAGCAAGCCTCGTTATGGCCAAATCGATCACAAAATTCTACTGTACTGAACAACACTGTCTCGTGGAAAAAGAGAGCTTATATTGCTAGCTAGCTACCGACAGCAAAAAAACGTACTTGTTTATCATTTGCCCTCCTGGTCCAGCTGGTCTAGGCTGCCGCCGCCAGTTTTTTATTTTCTTTTTATTTCATCTTTATTTAACCAGGTAAGCCAGTTGAGAACAAGTTCTCATTTACAACTGCGACCTGGCCAAGATAAAGCAAAGCAGTGCGATAAAAACAACAAACACAGAGTTACATATGGAATAAACAAAACGTACAGTCAATAACACAGTAGAAAATCTATATACAGTGTGTGCAAATGTAGTAAGTTATGGAGGTAAGGCAATAAATAGGCCATAGTGCAAAATAATTACAATTTAGTATTAACACTGGAGTGATAGATGTGCAGAAGATGATGTGCAAATAGAGATACTGGGGTGCAAATGAGCAAAATAAATAACAATGTAAATAACAATATGGGGATGAGGTAGTTGGGTGGGCTAATTACAGATGGGCTGTGTACAGGTGCAGTGATTGGTAAGCTGCTTTGACAACTGATGCATAAAGATAGTGAGGGAGATAAGTGTCTCCAGCTTCAGAGATTTTTGCAGTTCGTTCCAGTCATTTGCAGCAGAGAACTGGAAGGAATGACGGACAAAGGCGGTGTTGGCTTTGGGGATGACCAGTGAGATATACCTGCTGGAACGCATACTACGGGTAGGTGTTGCTATGGTGACCAATAAGCTAAGATAAGGCGGGGATTTGCCTAGAAGAGATTTATAGATGACCTGGAGCCAGTGGGTTTGGCGACGAATATGTAGTGAGGGCCAGCCAACGAGAGCATACAGGTCACAATGGTGGGTAGTATATGGGGCTTTGGTGACAAAACGGATGGCACTGTGATAGACTACATCCAATTTGCTGAGTAGAGTGTTGGAAGCTATTTTGTAAATGATATCACCAAAGTCAAGGATCGGTAGGATAGTCAGTTTTAAGAGGGCATGTTTAGCAGCATGAGTGAAGGAGGCTTTGTTGCGAAATAGGAAGCCGATTCTAGATTTAACTTTGGATTGGAGATGCTTAATGTGAGTCTGGAAGGAGAGTTTATGGTCTAACCAGACACCTAGGTATTTGTAGTATTTGTAGTCCACATATTCTAAGTCAGACCCGCCGAGTGTAGTGATTCTAGTCGGGCGGGCGGGTGCAAGCAGCGTTCAATTGAAGAGCATTCATTTAGTTTTACTAGCATTTAAGAGCAGTTGGAGGCCACAGAAGGAGTGTTGTATGGCATTGAAGCTCGTTTGGAGGTTTGTTAACACAGTGTCCAATGAAGGGCCAGATGTATACAAAATGGTGTCGTCTGCGTACAGGTGGATCTGAGAGTCACCAGCAGCAAGAGCAACATAATTGATATACACAGAGAATAGATTCGGCCCGAGAATTGAACCCTGTGGCACCCCCATAGAGACTGCCAGAGGTCCAGACAACAGGTCCTCCGATTTGACACATTGAACTCTATCTGAGAAGTAGTTGGTGAACCAGGCGAGGCAGTCATTTGAGAAACCAAGGCTATTTAGTCTGCCAATAAGAATGCGGTGATTGACAGAGTCAAAAGCCTTGGCCAGGTCGATAAAGACGGCTGCACAGTACTGTCTTTTATCGATCGCGGTTATTATATTGTTTAGGACCTTGAGCGTGGCTGAGGTGCACCCATGACCAGCTCGGAAACCAGATTGCATAGCGGAGAAGGTATGGTGGGATTCAAAATGGTCGGTGATCTGTTTGTTAACTTGGCTTTCAAATACTTTCGAAAGGCAGGGCAGAATGGATATAAGTTTGTTACAGTTTGGATCTAGAGTGTCACCCCCTTTGAAGAGGGGGATGACCGCGGCAGCTTTACAATCTCTGGGGATCTCAGACGATATGAAAGAGAGGTTGAACAGGCTAGTAATAGGGGTTGCGACAATGTCAGCGGCTAATTTGAGAAAGAAAGGGTCCAGATTGTCTAGCCCAGCTGATTTGTAGGGGTCCAGATTTTGCAGCTCTTTCAGGACATTAGCTATCTGAATTTGGGTGAAGGAGAAGCGAGGGGGGCATGGGCAAGTTGCAGCGGAGGGTACAGAGGGGTAGCCAGGTGGAAAGCATGGCCAGCCGTAGCAAAATGCTTGTTGAAATTCTCGATTATCGTAGATTTATCAGTGGTGACAGTGTTTCCTAGCCTCAGTGCAGTGGGAAGCTGGGAGGAGGTGTTCTTATTCTCCATGGACTTTACAGTGTCCCAAAACTTTTTGAAGTTAGTGCTACAGGCTGCACATTTCTGTTTGAAAAAGCTAGCCTTTGCTTTCCTAGCTGATTGTGTATATTGTTTCCTGACTTCCCTGAAAAGTTGCATATCGTGGGGGCTGTTCGATGCTAATGCAGTACGCCACAGGATGTTTTTGTGCTGGTCAAGGGCAGTCAAGTCTGGGCTGAACCAGGGGCTATATATGTTCTTAGTTCTGAATTTTTTGAATGGGGCATGCTTATTTAAGATGGAGAGGAAAGCACTTTTGAAGAACATCCAGGCATCCTATACTGAATGAGGTCAATATCCATCCAGAATACCCAGCCCAGGTCATTTAGAAAGGCCTGTTCGCTGAAATGTTTTAGGGAGTGTTTGACAGTGATGAGGGGTGGTCGTTTGACCGCAGACCCATTACGGACGCAGGCAATGAGGCAGTGATCGCTGAGATCCTGGTTGAAGACAGCGGAGGTGTATTTAGAGGGTAAATTAGTCAGGATGATATCTATGAGGGTGCCCATGTTTACGGATTTAGGGTTGTTCCTGGTAGGTTCCTTGATAATATGTGTGAGATTGAGGGCATCTAGTTTGGATTGTAGGACGGCCGGGGTGTTAAGCATATCCCAGTTTAGGTCACCAAGCAGTACGAACTCTGAGGATAGATGGGGGGCAAGCAATTCACATATGGTCTCCAGGGCACAACTGGGGGCTGAGGGGGGCAATAGTGAGAGACTTATTTCTGGAAAGGTGGATTTTTAGAAGTAGAAGCTCAAACTGTTTGGGCACAGACCTGGATAGTATGATAGAGCTCTGCAGGCTATCTCTACAGTAGATTGCAACTCCGCCCCCTTTTGCAGTTCTATCTAGATGGAAAATGTTGTAATTCGGGATGGAAATTTCTGAATTTTTGGTGGCCTTCCTAAGCCAGGATTCAGACACTGCTAGAACATCAGGGTTGGCAGAGTGTGCTAACACAGTGAATAACTCAAACTTTGGGAGGAGGCTTCTGATGTTGATATGCAAGAATCCAAGGCTTTTACGGTTACAGAAGTCAACAAACGATAGCGCCTGGGGAGTAGGAGTGATACTGGGGGCTACAGGGCCTGGGTTAACCTCTACATCACCAGAGGAACAGAGGAGGAGTAGAATAAGGATACGGCTAAAGGCTTTAAGAACTGGTCTTCTAGTGCGTTGGGTACAGAGAAAAAAAGGGGCAGATTTCTGGGCGTTGTAGAATAGATTCAGGGCATTATGTACAGACAAGGATATGGAAGGATATGAGTACAGTGGAGGTACACCTAAGCATTGGGTAACGATGAAAGAGGTAGCATCACTGGAGGTAACGATTGAGCCGGTCTCCGCGTGTATGTTCTCCAGTTAATCTGGAAGATTCTGAAAAACGTCTCCAGCACCCCTCTATCAATATCAAACGTTGATGGCCTGTCACACACACACGACCCATGGGGTCTGCAATGACCCTCTCCAGTAAGAACTGGACAGCACCCGCATAGGCACAACCAGTCGGAGTCTGACCGTCCGTGACTCCCCAGGATCGGTAGCAGCGGTGGCCGCTGCAGCGGCTGCTGCTTCCTGGTCTCGCAATTATTGTTCTTGCTGTCCCAACTCATCTGCAGTGTATTCCTATGTAAAATAAAAATATACACTGCTCAAAAAAATAAAGGAGCATGCCCAGGCGTTGTAGGGAGGTCATACAGGCATGTGGAGGCCACACACACTACTGAGCCTCATTTTGACTTGTTTTAAGGACATTACATCAAAGTTGGATCAGCCTGTAGTGTGGTTGACTCCAAATCCACACCTCCATGGGTTGATACATTTGATTTCCATTGATACATTTTGTGTGATTTTGTTGTCAGCACATTCAACTATGTAAAGAAAAAAGTATTTAATAATATTATTTCATTCATTCAGATCTAGGATATGTTATTTTAGTGTTCCCTTTATTTTTTTGAGCAGTGTATATATATTTGAAAGAGGAATCATCAGAAGTAGCCATTGTTATTATTTAGCAATCTCGGATAGATAGTGCACGGTAACATAGCTTCCGTCAACCTGTAGAAACTAGTAAAGCGTCCATTTTGAATAGCCCACCTTCGAGGTTGGGAACACAATTGGACAAGGAAGTGAGGGCTCCTGTCAGGCTATAGTCTGCACAAAGCCATAGAAAATGAGTCAACCTAGATATCCTGCAATGTTGTGGCAGATAGGAACATTGTTGAGAAATCCAATGGCGCTTGCAATTGTGATCGTGCAATCGGCAAAACACAAAGGCCACAATAATTGCTTCAAAACATGACTCCATGAATTTTTTGATCAGACAGTAGGCTCAATCAACCCATTCATTGGTTGAACTCTTCCGGCGCGAAAATCGAGGTAGAGTAGTGTCTAGCGGTGAAGTTGCCCTTTAAGAGATTAAGAGACAGTTCACTTGCAGTTCATATCACTTTCAGTCTCTTGATAATTGCCTTCGATGCATGGGAGCAAGTCCCTGAAAGTAGAGGAAGGTTCTATCGAACTAGAAAGAGAGAGAGTCAAAAAGAAAGGGAGTGAGTCAAACAGAGTGTACAGAAAGTTCAAGCTGAAAAATATGGATCTAGTCTCGGGAGTGGAGTCTCTGCATGTGTGTCAGAGTGTGTGTGTTTACGTGAGTGTGTGTGGCGCAGTCCAGCTGAGAGAGAGGCAAAAACAAAGGGAGTAACAAAAAAAGGTTTAAAAAAGGAATAAATGTTTGGAATAAATGGACTGTCCTTTCTCCTCACACAGTTTTGTAATGACCAACTATTGACTTCTGCAGGGATGAAATAATGGTACACCACTGTTTCGGACACCTGGAAATCAATACAGAGGGAACAAAGAATAAGCAATTCTAATGATACTGCAGCAACTGTTTCAGGGTGGTGAACTTTGGGACACCGGGTTGGGTACTTTCTAAATATAATCTGTTACCTGTCCAAAATTGTAATCAGTAACGTAATTTTTGGATGACCCAAATTCAGTAAAGTAATCTGTTACTTTTAGATTACTTTCCCCTTAAGAGGCATTAGAAGATGACAACAATGAACATTACCAATTGAATGACATCTATTGCAAGATAAATCAATGTTAAACCATTTCTCCATGTCACGTTCGTTGAGTACAGGATTGGACCAAGGTGCAGCGTGGTATGCGTACATGTTCGTTTGTTAAATAAACACAGAACAAAACAACATAACGTGAAGTTCTAAAGGCTAACATCAAACAAGCCAAACACACAGAAACAAGATCCCACAAAACAGGTAGGCAACATGGCTACCTAAGTATGATCCCCAATCAGAGACAACGATCGACAGCTGCCTCTGAATGGGAACCACACCCGGCCAACATAGAAATACACATTCTAGAAACAATCAACATTCACACCCTGACCAAACTAACAAGAAACAACAGGCATTAAAGGTCAGGGCGTGACAGTACCCCCCCCCCCCAAAGGTGCGGACTCCGGCCGCGAAACCTAACTTAACAGGGAAGGGTCCGGGTGGGCATCTAGCCTCGGTGGCGGCTCCAGCTCCGGGCGTGACCTCCTCTCCCTTACTGCCTCCCCGTTGCACCCCTGGTCCGGTCTGGACCTCGGCGCGATGCCTCCCCTCTCAGTCCTCCCTCGATGCACCAAGCCCTGTCTGGACCCTGGTGTGGGAGGCCCCGACCCTGGAGAGGGGCTGACATCTGGGCCTTTACCGGCAATCCCCCCGCGATGCACCAAGCCCTGTTTGGACCCTGCTGTGGGAGGCCCCGACCCTGGAGAGGGGTTGACGTCTGGTTCTGGAGTGGAGCCGCTGACCGGAGCTGAACTGGACCCCGGTTGAGTGGACTGCTTTGGCTCTGGACTGGAGCAGCTGACCGGGGCTGGACTAGGCACCGGTAGAGCGGACTGCTGTGGCACTGGAGTGGAGCCTCTGACCGGAGCTGAACTGGACCCCGGTGGAGCGGACTGCTCTGGCTCTGGACTGGAGCAGCTGACCAGAGCTTGACTGGGCACCGGTGGAGCGGACTGCTCTGGCACTGGAGTGGAGCAGCTGACCGGAGCTGGACTGGGCTCTGGTGGAGCGGACTGCTCTGGCACCAGCCGTACCGGGCTGGGGACACGCACCACTGGTCTGGTGCAAGGAACAGGCATGGGCCGCACCGGGCTGGGAACACGCACCACTGGTCTGGTGCGAGGAGCAGGCACGGGCCGTGCCGGACTGGAGACACGCACCACTGGTTTGGTGCAGGAAGTAGGTACGGGGCGTACCGAACTGGCGATTGGACCAAGGTGCAGAGTGGTATGCGTACATGTTTGTTTATTAAATAAACACCGAACAAAACAACAAAAGCAACGTAATG